>NW_022987980.1:25000-47500 GCF_902827165.1 Trematomus bernacchii | reverse complement strand
GAGTACTTCTACTTTTACTCAAGAACAAGATCTGAGTACTTCTACTTTTACTCAAGTACAAGATCTGAGTACTTCTACTTTTACTCAAGCACAAGATCTGAGTACTTCTACTTTTACTCAAGAACAAGATCTGAGTACTTCTACTTTTACTCAAGCACAAGATCTGAGTACTTCTACTTTTACTCAAGAACAAGACCTGAGTACTTCTACTTTTACTCAAGTACAAGACCTGAGTACTTCTACTTTACTCAAGTACAAGACCTGCTACTTCTACTTTTACTCAAGTACAAGACCTGAGTACTTCTACTTTTACTCAAGAACACGACCTGAGTACTTCTACTTTAACTCAAGTACAAGATCTGAGTACTTCTACTTTTACTGTAACAGAGTATTCCTACACTCTGGTACTTCTACTTTTACTCAAGAACACGATCTGAGTACTTCTACTTTTACTCAAGTACAAGATCTGAGTACTTCTACTTTTACTCAAGAACAAGATCTGAGTACTTCTACTTTTACTCAAGTACAAGATCTGAGTACTTCTACTTTTACTCAAGTACAAGATCTGAGTACTTCTACTTTTACTCAAGAACAAGATCTGAGTACTTCTACTTTTACTCAAGTACAAGATCTGAGTCTTCTACTTTTACTCAAAAGACAAGATCTGAGTACTTCTACTTTTACTCAAGAACAAGATCTGAGTACTTCTACTTTTACTCAAGCACAAGATCTGAGTACTTCTACTTTTACTCAAGAACAAGACCTGAGTACTTCTACTTTTACTCAAGTACAAGACCTGAGTACTTCTACTTTTACTCAAGTACAAGACCTGACTACTTCTACTTTTACTCAAGTACAAGACCTGAGTACTTCTACTTTTACTCAAGAACACGACCTGAGTACTTCTACTTTAACTCAAGTACAAGATCTGAGTACTTCTACTTTTACTGGAACAGAGTATTCCTACACTCTGGTACTTCTACTTTTACTCAAGAACACGATCTGAGTACTTCTACTTTTACTCAAGTACAAGATCTGAGTACTTCTACTTTTACTCAAGAACAAGATTGATACTTCTACTTTTACTCAAGTACAAGATCTGAGTACTTCTACTTTACTCAAGCACAAGATCTGAGTACTTCTACTTTTACTCAAGAACAAGATCTGAGTACTTCTACTTTTACTCAAGCCAAGATCTGAGTACTTTTCTTTTACTCAAGTACAAGATCTGAGTACTTCTACTTTTACTCAAGCACAAGATCTGAGTACTTCTACTTTTACTCAAGAACAAGATCTGAGTACTTCTACTTTTACTCAAGCACAAGATCTGAGTACTTCTACTTTTACTCAAGCACAAGATCTGAGTACTTCTACTTTTACTCAAGAACAAGATCTGAGTACTTCTACTTTTACTCAAGCACAAGATCTGAGTACTTCTACTTTTACTCAAGAACAAGACCTGAGTACTTCTACTTTTACTCAAGTACAAGACCTGAGTACTTCTACTTTTACTCAAGTACAAGACCTGACTACTTCTACTTTTACTCAAGTACAAGACCTGAGTACTTCTACTTTTACTCAAGAACACGACCTGAGTACTTCTACTTTAACTCAAGTACAAGATCTGAGTACTTCTACTTTTACTGGAACAGAGTATTCCTACACTCTGGTACTTCTACTTTTACTCAAGAACACGATCTGAGTACTTCTACTTTTACTCAAGTACAAGATCTGAGTACTTCTACTTTTACTCAAGTACAAGATCTGAGTACTTCTACTTTTACTCAAGCACAAGATCTGAGTACTTCTACTTTTACTCAAGAACAAGATCTGAGTACTTCTACTTTTACTCAAGAACAAGACCTGAGTACTTCTACTTTTACTCAAGTACAAGACCTGAGTACTTCTACTTTTACTCAAGTACAATGACTACTTCTACACTCAGACAAGACGACTACTTCTACTTTTACTCAAGTACAAGACCTGAGTACTTCTACTTTTACTCAAGAACAAGATCTGAGTACTTCTACTTTTACTCAAGAACAAGACCTGAGTACTTCTACCTTTTACTCAAGAACAAGGATCTGAGTACTTTACTTTTTACTCAAGACACAAGACCTGAGTACTTCTACTTTACCAAGTACAAGACCTGAGTACTTCTACTTTTACTCAAGTACAAGACCTGACTACTTCTACTTTTACTCAAGTACAAGATCTGAGTACTTCTACTTTTACTCAAGAACAAGATCTGAGTACTTCTACTTTTACTCCAGTTCCAGATCTGACTCCTCCCCCTCTGATCCTCAGCAGGTCATATGATGAGCTCCCTCTACCCTCCATCGTACATGAGTGTGGTGTCTCCTCACCTGGAGGACGGTTCGATCCCCGTGCTGCTGATGGAGCCCCTCCCCCGGTTGTTCCCCTTCCTGCACCCCCTCCCCCCCCCACCGACCCCTCAGAGTGTACGACTGCCCCCTGGAGCCGGCCTTCATCCAGAGGCGTAATGAGCGCGAGCGCCAGAGGGTCCGCTGCGTGAACCAGGGCTTCTGCAGGCTGAGGGGCCACCTGCCGGGCCGGGGGGCCGAGAGGAGGCTCAGCAAGGTGAAGCAGAACCAGAACCAGAACCAGAGTCAGAACCAGAGTCAGAACCAATCATGTCTCTTCTTCATGTCTCTTCTTCATCACATGTGTCCCCTCTTCTTCATGTCTCTTCCTCATCAACATGTGTCCCCTCTCTTCATGTCTCTTCTCATCAACATGTGTCCCCTCTTATTCATGTCTCTTCTACATCAACATGTGTCCCCTCTTCTTCATGTCTCTTCTTACAACATGTGTCCCCTCTTCTTCATGTCTCTTCTTCATCAACATGTGTCCCCTCTTCTTCATGTCTCTTCTCTTCATCACCATGTGTCCCCTCTTCTTCATGTCTCTTCTTCAATCAACATGTGTCCCCCTCTTCTTCATGTCTCTTCTACATCAACATGTGTCCCCCTCTTCTTCTAACATGTGTCCCCTCTTCTTCATGTCTCTTCTTCATCAACATGTGTCCCCTCTTCTTCATGTCTCTTCTCTCCTCATCACCATGTGTCCCCTCTTCTTCATGTCTCTTCTCATCAACATGTGTCCCCTCTTCTTCATGTCTCTTCTACATCAACATGTGTCCCCTCTCTCTTCTTCATCAACATGTGTCCCCTCTTCTTCATGTCTCTTCTACATCAACATGTGTCCCCTCTTCTTCATGTCTCTTCTACATCAACATGTGTCCCCCTCTTCTACATCAACATGTGTCCCCTCTTCTTCATGTCTCTTCTACATCAACATGTGTCCCCTCTTCTCATCAACATGTCCCCTCTTCTTCATGTCTCTTCTTCATCAACATGTGTCCCCTCTTCTTCATGTCTCTTCTACATCAACATGTGTCCCCTCTTCTTCATGTCTCTTCTTCATCAACATGTGTCCCCTCTTCTTCATGTCTCTTCTACATCAACATGTGTCCCCTCTTCTTCATGTCTCTCTCACATCAACATGTGTCCCCTCTTCTTCATGTCTCTTCTACATCAACATGTGTCCCCTCTTCTTCATGTCTCTTCTACATCAACATGTGTCCCCTCTTCTTCATGTCTCTTCTACATCACATGTGTCCCCTCTTCTTCATGTCTCTTCTACATCAACATGTGTCCCCTCTTCTTCATGTCTCTTCTACATCAACATGTGTCCCCTCTTCTTCATGTCTCTTCTACATCAACATGTGTCCCCTCTTCTTCATGTCTCTTCTACATCAACATGTGTCCCCTCTTCTTCATGTCTCTTCTACATCAACATGTGTCCCCTCTTCTTCATGTCTCTTCTTCATCAACATGTGTCCCCTCTTCTTCATGTCTCTTCTCATCAACATGTGTCCCCTCTTCTTCATGTCTCTTCTACATCAACATGTGTCCCCTCTTCTTCATGTCTCTTCTACATCAACATGTGTCCCCTCTTCTTCATGTCTCTTCTACATCAACATGTGTCCCCTCTTCTTCATGTCTCTTCTACATCAACATGTGTCCCCTCTTCTTCATGTCTCTTCTACAATCAACATGTGATCCCCTCTTCTTCATGTCTCTTCTACACAACATGTGTCCCCTCTTCTCATGTCTCTTCTACATCAACATGTGTCCCTCTTTCATGTCTCTATCGACATCACATGTGTCCCCTCTTCTTCATGTCTCTTCTACATCAACATGTGTCCCCCTCTTCTTTCATGTCTCGTCTACATCAACATGTGTCCACTCTTCTTCATGTCTCTTCTTACATCAACATGTGTCCCCTCTTCTTCATGTCTCTTCTTCATCAACATGTGTCCCTCTTCTTCATGTCTCTTCTTACATCAACATGTGTCCCCTCTTCTTCATGTCTCTTCTTCATCAACATGTGTCCCCTCTTCTTCATGTCTCTTCTACATCAACATGTGTCCCCTCTTCTTCATGTCTCTTCTTCATCAACATGTGGTCCCCTCTTCTTCATGTCTCTTCTACATCAACATGTGTCCCCTCTTCTTCATGTCTCTTCTTCATCAACATGTGTCCCCTCTTCTTCATGTCTCTTCTTCATCAACATGTGTCCCCTCTTCTTCATTTCTCTTCTCATCAACATGTGTCCCCCTTCCCCTCTTCTTCATGTCTCTTCTACATCAACATGTGTCCCCTCTTCTTCATGTCTCTTCTTCATCAACATGTGTCCCCTCTTCTTCATGTCTCTTCTACATCAACAACATGTGTCCCCTCTTCTTCATGTCTCTTCTTCATCAACATGTGTCCCCTCTTCTTCATGTCTCTTCTACATTAACATGTGTCCCCTCTTCTTCATGTCTCTTCTATCATCAACATGTGTCCCCTCTTCTTCATGTCTCTTCTACATCAACATGTGTCCCCTCTTCTTCATGTCTCTTCTTCATCAACATGTGTCCCCTCTTCTTCATGTCTTCTTCTCAATCAACATGTGTCCCCCTCTTCTTCAGTCTCTCTTCATCACCATGGTGTCCCCGCTTCTTCATGTCTCTTCTTCATCAACATGTGTCCCCCCATCTTCTCATGTCTCTTCTTCATCAACATGTGTCCCCTCTTCTTCATGTCTCTTCTTCATCAACATGTGTCCCCTCTTCTTCATGTCTCTTCTTCATCAACATGTGTCCCCTCTGTGGAGAAGAGACTCTGAAAGGTTTCAGGAACAAAGATTCTCTCTCTTTTTGATCCATTTCTATAAAAACCTGTCCTGAAAAATGAGCTGATCAGATTTTGGCCCACTTTGTGATGTCATAACGATGTTTTGTCTTGTGTAACCATTAGCCAATCAGCAACCAAGGTAACCCCCCCCACCCACCTTATCACCTGAATGTCTCCTAGAGCACCATTAGGGCGCTTTCACACCGGAGTACTTTTCCCAGTATAGTTCCGATATAGTTCAGAAAATATGCGTTCACACCAAAAAAATCCGGAACTAAAATTAGTTCATGAACCTTTTCACCCCCTTTCCCGTCTCTGCTAGAGAGCAGGTACTTTCCTGGGAGGAAAAGGTTCCTCTGTCTGATTGGCTGGGCGGATTGCAAACCACGCCCCGTAAAACTCCCAAAAAGTTTTGTGAAGCCGCCATTTTATTATCCTTGCATTAGCATTATTAGCATTAGCATTAGCCCAGCGCAGAAACGCAGAGAGACTAACTTATGGCAACACAAAATAAAACATGGGAGCGGTGGAGATGAGGAGGTGTCGGCGTTCTGGCGATTTACTCTGAAGGCTTCAGTAGAAGCTGCTGGGACTCCCAGCAGCTTCTACTGAAGCCTTCCCCAACTCCGGGGACTTCCGGCCGGGGACTCCGGGTGGCAGTATACGCCGTGAAGTGGTTTGCGGCCTGCCAATAAACCCAAAGCAGAAGAAGAAGAAGTGACGTCAGCGGCTTCATTTGACTAATCTTCCCTCAGGGACTTATTCAGGTGTGAACGCGATCGGCTCTTTAGTTCATCAACTAACTCAACTAAAGAGTTCTGATGAACTAAGTTCGGCCAAATGTCTCTTTTACCCCTTTCACACCAACGCAACTCCGGTTCAAGCTCCGTGCTAGAGCTTTTCAGGTTCGGAACCGGTACTTCGGTTTATCTCCGGCTCTTTTCACACCGCTCAGAGACCGACTGGTGCTGCCGCTGCTGCGTCATGACGTCACAGTTTACGTCGCTGATTTTCTCCCCAACGGAGCTCACCTCACAACAACAACGGGCCGGGGACTGTGTTGCTTTTAATCATACGAAGCCAGATTAAATTAAATAACGACTTCTCCAACCTTATACTTTTCTCCAGAGTGCCGTGGTTCATTGTTTATTAATGTGTTTCATTTAGCGACCGCTGCAGTGCTGGCCGGCTGCTCTTCAACGGGAGTTTATTCTCCCGTTAGCTCCGGGTTAGCTCACACGGCTCTAAAGTATTCACTGTCTGACTGTCACACAAGCAGCTGTTACATATCCCCAGTTCCCCTTAAGTGAATGTGTGTCAGTCTGAATTGACGCTGTTTGGCATCACAACGCTGTTATGAAAGTTTCTCTGGTATAACATGGGTGATGTTAGCATAGCAACCGAAGCTAAACTGACTACTTGCTAAGCCGTTTTCTACAGGCACTTTTTACCGGCGTATTTTTCATTATGATTCTACTTGTGATAGTCGGACATGACAACCTGTGCAGCCCATGTATTGATTCCATCCGATAGCTGCTATAATAACAAACCAAACGTCTGCCTGCTCTCCACAATGATCAATAACAGCGAACGGATGGTCAAAGTAAGGTACAAATAAACAGAATCACACGAAGCCTGGTTAGTGTTGCCTGACTTTATAAAGCGTGTTTTTTTTTTAACAAGTGTGTGGTTGCGTTCTAGTCACTTTGCTCAGCACTACTGCTGGTTACAACTTTTATTTGCCGTACTCGCCTTAACTGTTAGCTCAGGTTAATCTCGCCCCCCTCCGACGTAAGCGTGACGTATGCGGTTCTTGCTTCTAGACGGACAACTTTTTGGTGCTCGAAACGAACCGGATTCCGGAGCTTAGAGGCGGCTCCGCTGCGGTGTGAACAGGAAAACCCGGTGCTTTTCAAGCACCAGCACCGAACCGGCCCCGAAACACCGTTGGTGTGAATGGGGTATCAGAGGGGCGTGGGGAGGGGCTCCTTATTTTCATCTAAAGTAACAGACAGAGAATCAGCACTTCTGAAACAGAGGGGATTATGGGTAATGCTGCAATGATCTGTTTGGTGTTTCAGCCAATCAGAGACAAGCTCTGGATATATCTGAGACCTGTGATATATTGATGAAGAGGAGGATAACAGGGGACCTTTAAGGAAGAAGCATGCATAACATAGACTCTTATTGATTTTTAAAAAGTCTTAATTTTTGCAAGGTGGAGACGCTGAGGGCCGCCATCAAGTACATCCAGCAGCTGCAGGGCCTGGTGCAGCGCGCGGGGGGAGCACTTCCTGTGGGACCGGGCACAAACAACTGAAGAAGAACCGCCGTCTCGTTAGAGCAGAAGAAGAAGAACTCCAGCTGGACTGTGGACCTGGAGAGGAAGTGAAAGTAAACACTTCCTGCACTCGGACTGAGGAACAGTTTGACTCCGACACACAAACTCTGATTTCTTTAAAGTGCTTTTAATTAAAGATTTTAAAAAATCCACATCTGAAAAACATGGAAACCATAGATATAGATCCCCTCCTTGGACTCCTTTGTTTACTTCTGTAACATAGTGACATCACTGTGGAACACTTGCGCTCCGACACATTGTACGTGAAAGGGGCGGGACATCTCTAAGCGTTTGACCAATCACAACAGGTCTGGCCAGCTAACCAATCAGAGCAGACTGGGCTCTGGTTTCAGACAGAGGGTGAAAAGAGGTGCTGCAATTATTCATTTTTCTGAAAATCTCCAAATGTAGACTTTATTCTGAAAAACTCAGAATTATGACTTTCCTAAATTCTGACCTTTACTGAAATTCTAACTTTTAAAAAAAAACAAAAAAATCGGACTTTTCATTTTTTCTCAAAATTCTAACTTTTTCTCAAAGATCTGACTTTTTATCTCAAATTCTCATTTTTTTCTCTAAATTGAGATTTTGTTTCACAATCACTGACATTTTTTCTGAAAATCACAGAATTTTAGCGTTTTTTTTTCTAACATCTGACTTTTTTCAAAAAAATCCAACTTTTAAAAAAAAACAAAAAAAATCGGACTTTTCATTTTTTCTCAAAATTCTAACTTTTTCTCAAAAATCTGACTTTTTTAAAAAAATCGCAAAAATCTGACTTTTTATCTCAAATTCTAATTTTTTTCTCTAAATTGAGATTTTGTTTTCACAACATCTGACTTTTTTCAAAAAAATCCAACTTTAAAAAAAAAAAAAAAAATCAGACTTTTTATCTGAAACTTATTCTGCAGTAATATAGCCTCCTTATGGGATATTGTTTTGAATATATTTGACATTATGAGATTAACATTAGGCATATTTGAACAGTTATTGATCTTTAAAGATGCATCTGTAGTAAAAATACATGGTTCTTCTCTATGCATTGTAGTAAAAGAATAACGTAGAATATTAGGAATAAGTGTGTTTGAGTAGCGTACTGCAGTAAATATACTCAGTTACTTTCCACTAGTTTAAATGAATCGGTGAGTAGATGAAGGTGTGTGTTTGTGCCGTGTAGCTCCAACAGATCTACAGGTGAGAAAAGGTGAGAGAGACACAGAGACAGTGATCATTAAATATCGATTTCATATTTAATATTCATTGTGAGGAAACGATGAAGCAGAACTTGTTAAACATTAGAAAAATAAAAAGCTTTTTGATTTGTACCTGTGATGAAAATGTGGATTATTTATTCTGACAGCTTTACTTCATTCACTCTCTGTCTTCAATGATTAAGAGCTGTACCGAGTGTTTGAGTGTCTGTCAAGGGTTTGTAAATAAAGATTTGATGATTCAATGTTTTATTTTATAATGAAATATATATTTTTTTTTTATGAATATAAGTGAAAAACGCCCCAGAGGCGAAACCCTTAACAGATATGAAACATGTTATAAATAATAAAATCCATCATTTTTAAACAGGGACACATTTTGATGCAGATTAATGATAACGTTCAGATGTGGGAGTAGCAGTGGCCCTCAGGTGGATCCCTGTGGAACACCACCATATCACTTATAAATAGATAGAACTTAAGATCTACAACTACGACAGGTGCAAACGCGCTACGACTGTTGTTGGAAACTAAAATGTGTTATTTTAACAATGTGGTCACATGACTCCTTCTGATGTTACCGCAGATCTGCTGTAAGCTAGCTAGCTAACGTAGCTAACCTTCAGATATACTGACAAACACTTCCAGTTATGAGACGACTGACTCAGACAGATGCTTTAAAATCCCCCCCAAAAAAAGACACACGCAATTTTTGTCAACTTCTTTTGGTCAATTTCTTTTTTTGTCTGCAACTATTTGTTTACCCAGGGTCAGTTGACCAATAGCCAGGGGTAACATAGCTGCATCATATCAGACCGAGTCATGTGACCGTTTTGTATTTGCAACTTTAAACGCCAAAGCTTTGAACGAGTACAGCTCTGCAGGTTTCAGGTCTTTACGAATACATTGACATATTGACAATTGTATCCTGCATGAGGACGCTTTCTTTTCCTAGAGCTGCTGATTCTAATCATTGATATGAAAAACTGAATGAAGAATCGTTCCTCCTGTTCAGGACCCTGTTCAGGACCCCGTTCAGGACCTTATTCAGTTTTACCAACACCAAGTCAGGGTCAGGGCCACGGGAAGAAAACGTGCTGCTCATTTGTTTTCTGGAGATTCCAGTTGAATAGGAACTCAGAGCGACTGTTTTTAAAATGAAAAATAGCATTATATATTCCCTTAAAACTCAAAATGTGATATCCTTGACGTCCTATGAATATATCAAAATGTAAAATCAGTGTTTAAAATAATTAAATATCAGGAATCATCAGATGTGAATTTAAATGAATGTTTTCAAGTCTGAATAAATCTTCTGTTTGACACGAGAGGCACCACACACACACACACACACACACACACACACACACACACACACACACACACACACACACACACACACACACACACACACACACACACACACACACACACACACACACACACACACACACACACACACACACACACACACACACCACACACACACACACACACACACACACACACACACACACACACACACACACACACACACACACACACACACACACACACACACACACACACACACACACACAGTCTTTGGCTTTAGAAAGAAGAGTAGAAGCAGCAGTTGGAAGAACACTAACCCCTCTGTCTGAGGGTCTGACAGACCTCAGAGGATCCACATTTGAAACTGATTAAAGTGTAAACCAAAATATTTAAAGAAAGGAAACATCCAGATTTTCTAAAATGTATGAATGATTAAATGTTGAAATTATTTGAAAGATAAATGGAGATAAGAATCTTCTCTAGAGTTGATTTGAGACGTTAGCAGGCCGGCGGCACTGAAGCAGAAGAGCAGGAAGTCTCGAGTGTCTCGCTCTCAAGAGCAGCTTCTCATGTCCTCACAACAAACACCAGCTGGCCCTCAGGAGTCCAGGAGAGAGAGGACAGAGGGTTTCCTGGACCTCAGGAGTCCAGGAGAGAGGACAGAGGGTTTCCTGGACTCAGGAGTCCAGGAGAGAGGACAGAGGGTCTCCTGGACCTCAGGAGTCCACGGGAGAGAGGACAGAGGGTCTCCTGGACCTCAGGAGTCCACGGGAGAGAGGACAGAGGGTTTCCTGGACCTCAGGAGTCCACGGGAGAGAGGACAGAGGGTTTCCTGAACCTCAGGAGTCCACGGGAGAGAGGACAGAGGGTTTCCTGGCCCTCAGGAGTCCAGGAGAGAGGACAGAGGGTTTCCTGGACCTCAGGAGTCCAGGGGAGAGAGGACAGAGGGTTTCCTGGCCCTCAGGAGTCCAGGAGAGAGGACAGAGGGTTTCCTGGCCCTCAGGAGTCCAGGAGAGAGGACAGAGGGTTTCCTGGACCTCAGGAGTCCAGGAGAGAGGACAGAGGGTTTCCTGGACCTCAGGAGTCCAGGAGAGAGGACAGAGGGTTTCCTGGCCCTCAGGAGTCCAGGGGAGAGAGGACAGAGGGTTTCCTGGCCCTCAGGAGTCCAGGAGAGAGGACAGAGTCTGATGGACCTCAAGATCCCGTCCTTCAGGCGTCTCAATGTCCTTCAGGAAGTCCCGATGACCTTTAGGAGGTTCTGCTGGCCTTGAGAACGACCCGGTGAGCCTCAGAACGTCTCAATTTCCTATTAATACCTCGATGGCCTTCAGAACGTCTCGATGACCCTCAGGAAGTCCCGATGACCTTTAGGACGTCCGGATGAACTTGAGAACGTCCCGATAAACATAACCAGGACAGAGAGGACAGAGTCTGGTGGACCTCAATATCTCAATGTCCTACAAACGTCTCGTTGACCATCAGGACGTCCAAATGACCTTCAGGAAGTCTCAATGTCCTTCAAACGTCTCGTTGACCTTCAGGACGTCCTGCTGTCCCTCAGATGCCCTCAGTTGCCCTCGGTTGTCCCCAGGCGTAGAGACACCAGGTGACGGTGTGTTGGCTGCAGACAGTAGTCGATGCTGAGCTGGACGTCCTCCACGCGGCGCAGGAAGCGAGATCGATCCCGGGCGAACTGCTCCCAGGGACCCCGTCTGTCCTCCGTCTCCTCCCCCCCGCTCGCAAAGAACTCCTCCACGTCCTCACAGAAACGCACCTGACGAGAGAGGAGGAGGAAACAGGTTCAAGTCCAGCATAAATACATTTAGTCAAAACCAACAGCGGCGTCTAGTTTATATCTGAAATACAGAGGTGGGAAGTTACCAAGTACAAGTATCTCAAAATTGTACTTCAGCATTTGCATTGAATTTAAACTTCTATTCCAACACATTTATTTAACAGCTTTTAACCAAATGCATCTCTAAGAATTAAACGTGTGGACTCTTTAAGTCACAAAAGAGTCCAATGATTTAAAGTGGACCTATCATGCTATATTTAAATGATATATTGTAGGGCCATACCTATATAAGGTATATTTATACGTTTCTGTTTTCAAAATACCAAACAGATCATGCATTTTAGCCATGCCTCTCTGTGCTGTTTGCTGTCTACGGGTCTGATTCTGCTGACCACGCCCCCCTGCAGGAGAGGGGAGACGTGCTCTGATCAGCTGCTGGGCTGTCAGAAGAGGGGGAGAAAAAGAGATCTCCGTCCTCTGGGTTTTATTATATTATTATTAGGGCTGTCAAGTTAACGCAAACAAATTTTAACGCCACTAATTATTTTAACGCGATTAACGCATGTGTATTTTTTGTCCTCGGCCGCCCCGTAGTTTCAGAGCGCATCGAGTGTAAAATACCATCTACAAGCTGATGCTGACAGCCACCGCTCCTGCCGCCCGCTTGTGGCAGACCACACTTCCACGCTCACCTGGCAGGCTGGACTGGCCATCGGGGAGGACCGGGAGTGGTGTGTGTATGGGCGCGACTCGCCGCGGAGCGAGGCACACCTTACGTGTTGTTGTTGTTCGCATCTGTGCTAGCTAGGCTGCGCTAACGGATATAAGGAGCTGTTTCTAATGAAAACAGAGGAGCGACATTTCGCCGACAACTGCGCCGAGCACTTGACTTGATGCAGGTAGCCAGAGAGCACACTCCGTGCGCGCAACATGATTGCCAGCGTCCAGGGCAGCTCCTGTCGAGCATATATGCCTTGAGCTACACCCACACACACACACACCACACTACACACACACACACACAACACACACACCACACACACACACACACACACACACACACACACACACCTACACACACACACAACACACACACACACACACACACCACAAACACCACACACACACACACACACACAACACACACAACACACACACACACACACACACACACACACACACACACACACACACACACACACACACACACACACACTAAAGTGCAATAAGAGTTTAGCATGTCAGGGCGGTAACACGAGCAATCTGTCTAAGCATTTAGCAAAAGTGCTCCACATCCAGACGGAGGAATGCACAAAAAGTCCAAAAGTACCGATAAAAGACCGGATCGATAAGCGGTATGGCTAAAAGTAGTAGTACCGTTAAAACCTTAACGATACCCATCCCTACATCGGAGCACTTTTTATACTTCAAGTACAGGAAGTTGATACTTTCACTCAAGGGAAGCATCCGAGTACTTTTTTCCACCGCTGCCGAAATGGAGCTAAACCGTGAGAATAAAACAGCACCAACTTTGTAATAAAAGCTTTCCTTATTCAATAAATTAATGGACCCTTCATATCAATAACACCCTTCACATTTTAATGCAGATCATCCTTCAGGTTTCTGTGACGATATTAACTTTAACGTCTTAAATGAAAAAGGATGCTCTCATGAATTTAAGAAGTTTTCACATATATTATAATTGTAATTGAGTCCAGGACATAAAGTGTGCAGTTCTCCGTGTGTCCACAGGGGGGCGAGTGAAGTCTGTTTAATGTTCTTCACAATTATCTGAATGACGTATACACACTACCGCCGCCTGCTGGTTAGGAGAGTTATTGCCACTCACGCATGCGCAGTGCGTACGTGCTACTTGGCCGTCGGCTGAAGTCTTTGCGGTGTGTTCCAGTGCGACTGTTGGCTAAGACGCAGGAGACGCAGAGACGTGAGGCGACACCACAGTCGGGTCCGTCGGGACGTGTTCGTTGGTGTCAGCTCGGTGTGTAGCGACCTTTATTCAGAGCGAGGGTTAAATGGAGGGAGACAAAACCCTAGAAAAAGTCCAAGATTTACGAGAAAAAAACTAGTCAACAAACATGTTGTTCCTAATAAATAAACACTATTACCAAGTTGTTTACTTCCAATGATGTGACCCAGAGGATTTGGATCTTCTAATGTATGACTTACTGATTGTTTGAATATTATTTAAAAGCTAGTGAAACATTAATAAAGATAATAAATAAACGCACCTTCTTAGTGACGCTGCAGGCGGAGGAGGAAACGGAGAGTTCAGAGAAGCCGCTGTCCAGACGCTCCTCTGCCTCCTCCCTCCTGTACTGAGGAGGAGCAGCCGGGTTGAGGGGGGGGGAGGAGGAGACAGCCTTCCTGGTTCTGGTCCTGGTCCTGGTTCTGGGCTCCTGAGTCCTCATGGGTCCCTGGAAGTTGAAGGGGCTGTAAGGGTCCGAGCAGCTGAAGGAGCTCCACAGGCGGAGACTTTCTGCTTCATCTGCCTCACTCGCTGAGGTGGAATCATCCCAGGAGTCACTGCCCGACGGAGGGGAGGCGGAGGAGACAGCCAGGGGGGAGAGAGGGAGAGGGAGGAGAGAGGGGGAGGAGTCGGGGGAGGAGTCAGGGGAGGAGTCAGGCGAGGAAGGAGGGATGTTTCTGGGAGGAGAGGAGGTGGCCGTGTGCAGCGGAGCCGTGAAGTTTCGGGGGTCGTACGGGTCAGCGCTGCGACCCAAGTATCTCCACAGACGCTCAGAGTCTTCGTCGTCCGTGGAGTCGGAGAGATCGGACGAGTCTTCGCTGTTGAAGCCGTCATCGTCTTCATCATCTTCCTCAGAGCTGGACCCCCCCTCGGAGCTGTCGTCGCTGCAGGGTTGTCCCATGATGAAGGCGATCGCTTTGTTCTGACAGCGGTTCTGACCCTCTTCCTCCGCTGATAAACCCTTCTCTACCTCCGCTGATAGACCCTCCTCTTCCTCCTCAGAAGTCTCTTTAGTGGGACTACTTTCTGCGGCATCCTGCTGCTCTTCAATCGGAGCGTTCACCATGTTCACCTGGAGGAACAGATCAATAATAAAGAGTCATAATCTGGACACACACACACACACACACACACACACACACACACACACACACACACACACACACACACACACACACACACACACACACACACACACACACACACACACACACACACACACACACACACACACACACACACACACACACACACACACACACACACACACACACACACACACACACACACACACACACACACACACACACACACACACACCTACCTGCACATGTTCCTCCTCCAGACTGGTGTATCCATGGTCCTGCTCCGGGGTCAGAGGAGCCTCCTCACTGCAGGAGGGGGCTTCTGACCTGGGGAGACTGATGGCTGTGGACACCCCCTCCTCCATGTTCTGGACTACATCATGTGTTTCATGGCTTTCTTTGTAAGCCGGCTTCTCTTTGTGTCTTAGTCCAGAAGCTTCTCCCAACGTGGTGCTTGTTTCGGGGGCTTTTGTTGGAGATTGTTGTGGACAAAGCCCTGCAGTGAGGACCCCCTCCTCCTCTTCCCAGGACGGGTCTGACAGCAGCCCTGACCCCCCCTCAGACCCCCAGAAACTGCCCCACCACGACCCACTGCCCCTCGCTGAGTTCCCTGCAGGATCCCAGTCCTTCCCTAAAGTCGCTCTCCCTTCCTGAAAAGAATTCAACACAACATGACTGAAGAAAGTCCTGACAGAAGACAAGTACCCCATCTGAGTTTGCTGGACCAGATTCAGGTTCATTTCATCCGTGTTCTGGATGCCAAGCTCCCGCATGGAGTCAGCGGAGAGCCACGGCAAGCTTTTACCAGGCTCCAGGTGAGAATCAGCATGGAGCCACGGTAAAGTGCTGCCGGGAGCTGCGTCACACCGAAGGTAGGCCAGCTGGGGAGGAACCGGGATCAGGTCTTCCAGCATGAACCCGGCTCCGGTGTCCGCCCGGGCCTCGTTTCTCCCCGGGAGATATTTCTGGAGGAAAGACATCGCGGGCCTTGACAGAACCCCGAGCCACGAGCTTTCCTGAGTGTGGAGCCCGGCGGAGGGGCCTCCTCGCCCGGCCATGGAGGATGCGCTCTGCCCGCTGGAAACATGTCCGTCACCACTCATACTTTTAAACATTTTAGTGCAAAATGTGACTTTTATAATACTATTTATTCCAGTTTTTTTATAGACACATTGACTTGAACACTGCCTGGGTCCTCACACACCGAATACATAGAGTATTAGGTTTATTGTAGCTAAAAACATATAAAAACCGTGTGAGGTTTTTTTGTGATTACACCATTTTAATAACGTCTTTTTTTAAATGTGAACTACAACGCTGTCATAAGGCCAACTGCTTCACCATTTTAAAAAAACACTGCCTTTATGGAAATCAATCTCTTGAAACTAAATGCATTTTTCTCAGTGAGTCAGTCTCTCCTTGATTTTTTTAATTAGTTTTAATTAAACTAATTTTCAGTATGAAAATCCACCTCGACCCAGACAGGGAAACCGGGAATAACGTCCGTCTCCCCGGCTCGCTGCGCGGTGCTGAAACTCCTCTGACAGCGGCGGTTGTTCTTCTTTCTGGAGGAGAATTTATTGGAAACAGTAACGGGAAAAACGGAGGATACATCCAAGTGTGAGGCCGAGAGAAGAGCCATGGTTGTCGGGTTTTAAAATCCCCGTAAAAGAGGCGACGGCGGCCGGCTGGAGATCTCCGGTGTCCGGTGTAGCTTAGCTGTTAGCTTAGCACGAGCAGCTAGTTAGCTCAGCCGTTTGTTAACCGAAGTAAGACAATATTCGATCCAAAACAAAAATGGTTAGATCGTAAACAATGTAAGACTGTTTAATCTAATTCGGTTGACAATACTGTTACGGTTTATCCCGGTTTAAAGTGTAATTTGACCCGCCTGGTAGTTCCGTGTTTCTGCCTTAGTTTGAGATTTCATCAGAAAATATTAAGGGGCCGTCAACATTTTCCGGTTATCACGCACCAGCACGCAAGAGCAGCCAGGGAGCGTCGCGATGTTACTGAGGCAGCGGGGGCGCGCACGCTGTCACTCAGAAGTCCTTTAGTCCTGAAGCGAGGACATTACAGCGAAAGAGACATAGCAGATATCATATAACGCATGCAATAACAAAGAGGCTGACATGTTAAATATAGAGAAGACGCACACATTGGGAATACAAATAAAGACAAATAAGTACTCATCCATTAAAAGTGTACATATTAAGGTTTCAGATACTTTGAAAATGATATATTGCACATACTGACGCAAGCACGCAGCTGACCTGTTACATAATAACATGACTGCTGGCACGTGTTTATCAGCTGGGCACACACACACACACACACACACACACACCCACACCCACACACACACACACACACACACACACACACACACCCACTCACACACACAGCGGTCAGTGTGACTCAATGATAATTTTAGTCTTTCAAGGGAACAAGAAAGTTATTTGTATTGTTAGGCCCTCTAATTAAACCACAAAATAATATTTTTTTAAATAGACAGGGACCAATACAACCCCTGGTATAGTTTCATTTATATATGCATAGGTGTCATTTGCACCACGTGAACCCACCACTTTTTAAAAGTATAACTAATAAATGTTCTGAAAGATAGCGTGCACAAAGAACAGGAACACTGGTTTAGTTTCAAGATGTGTAATTTGGACATGTCAGTAAACTTTTAATAGGACAATGTAATAACTAATATGTCTCCCGCTGTGCAGCAGAAGGGGGCGGAGGCACTACAAATAATTCCTCCTGACTCGACTGAATCTAAAATGACCCACGAACATGTTGTCTGGCCTGTTTTTCCGGAAGTAAATGTTGCTTTCTTTTCCTGTCAGAGAAAAACACACACACACACACACACACACACACACACACACACACACACACACACACACACACACACACACACACACACACACACACACACACACACACACACACACTCAAATCCAGCACTTTTTACGCTGCTATGGACAATCTGGCACTAATGTACATTCCCAAAGATATTGAAGTGATTGTTATTTTATATATTGGTTGTTGTGTGTGATAGGGCTGTGCAATTAATCGTATTTTAATCGCAATTACGATTTTGGCCTGCCACAATTACGAAAACAACATAATCGAAAAAAACGATTATTTTGCTTTGCTAGGTTGTGACAGTGCAACATATTTGATCAAATGTATTTGTATTTATCATATTTATATATGTTTAGTAGCTTGTTGAAGTGCGCTCCAAAATATTTGTTGATCTTGTTTATTGGTATTTATTATTTTGATATTATTTATTTAAATATATATAGATATAAATGTATCATTTATTTTTGTATTGGTTTTTCAGTTGAATTATAGGTTCAGGGAAATCAACACTTAAAAATATACTGTTCAAATTATTATTTGTATTTAAAAGTTCAATAAATGGATGTTTTCAAAGTCATGAATAATCGTATTTAATAATCGTGATATCAATTATTGACCAAAATAATCGTGATTATGATTTTTGCCATAATCGCACAGCCCTAGTGTGTGATGTAGTTTTTATCTTAAGTGTGCATATGTGTAAATGTCTCTGTTGATTGTGTATATATAGGATATACATATTTTATACATATTTGTATTCGGGATTGTAACGGTATTTCCATCTCTCTGGCTGTACACACAAACTGAAAGATTGACAATAAAGTTGACTTGAACAGGCGTGCTCAAGACTCTTAAACAAAGACGGAGGTCATTGGCTTCCTCAATCATGGTCACACACACACACACACACACACACACACACACACACACACACACACACACACACACACACACACACACACACACACACACACACACACACACACACACACACACACACACACACACACACACACACACACACACACACACACACACACACACACACACACGTCTATAGCCTGACTTTAAATCCTGTCTATACAGGTGTTGCTGCAAATAGTCAGGACGTACAAAAAAGAGGGATGGCCCGAAATACAATTTTATTTGTATCTGAAAAAAAAGTGTCCCCACCACTTTTGAAAAAGTATTAAATGTTAAACGTCACTTTCCCATTCTTCTACTTGTTGCTTGTCTTTGATAGAGCCTCACAGTGAAAGCTCTGACCTTAGAGGAAGTATGGAAGAACAACGGAGGCTATAGACACACAAACAAACTGAATAAATACAACCAACATGGCTTTTTAATTCAAGTTTATTTTGTAGTGCAAATAATACAAAACATGTTTCAGAATGAAATGAATACACATTAGTGGATAATCTAATCACATTATGAAGTTCAGTGTGTTCAGTACATTCTGCTCCTGTCGACTCCTTCAAATCACTGCAGCGTGTTTCCATCAGCCAATCACAGACCTGCCTTTTAATAAGAGAGGGTCAGACTCAATCCACCCAATTCAGTCAAAAACCTGCCTTTTTAGGAATGGAAGATCAGTATTAGGTTTATGTAGGTACAAAATAAACCTCAAAAACTTGTGACTTTTGAGGTTGTTTGTGAACTTTAATTGGACCTACAACGCCTCTAATACGCTGTCATGAGGCCCGATAGCTTAGTAGTAGTAGCTGAAATAAATGTTCACTATGAAAATCAAAACAAAATGACAATATATTTTATGTTTTTACACCTGGAATATGTGTTTTGAATAACGGCTGCAACCAACAACAGTTTTAATTATATTTATGTTGCTTTAGATCAATGGTTTGGTGTCCGTCCCAGCTCCTCAGAGTCCACGGTGATGTGTTTAAATGTCCATATATGACCCCTTTAATATGAGTTATTTTTGACTGTGGACGGACCAATGGGAAACACCATGATGTGATTTAAAGCCATCTGATTGGCTAATTAAAGAACTACAGGAGAGCATCAGGGTCAAACATCACAACGTTTTAACCTGAAATCACATTTTAAAGACCCTCCATTAGGTCCCTTCCTCACAGCGCAGAAACACGGAGGTCGCTTCATAAATCCCAAAAGTACAAAATGACGGGAGATTTTTTTCCCCCCCCAAAAAAATGAGGAATGAAAATGAGCGTACGATCAGAGCTGGAAGGCAAACAGGCTCATGCACCGCAGATAGAAAATCAAAGCATCCGCACTATAAAAATATCCCGTTAGCAACACGGAGCTAAGCTAATGCTAAAGCTAAAGGCTTCTCTTAACGTAAAGGAAGTGGACTACGACTCCGCTAGCCTCCGCACGTCAATGGGAATACAACTGTATGAAAGTCAGGACAAGTTTAAATCGTGAAAATCGTGAAATGTGTCATCGTCCCTTTATCTGCTGAAAGACTCCATTACCCAGCATGCACCTGTGTGTGCTGACTGAAACATACATCATTGTTATTGTTATTATATTAACTTCTCTGTTGCTTTTTGAAACGGTGCACTCGGGCCATTATTTGTAATGTACGTCTGTAATTATTCACGTTTATCCCACGAAGTTTTTCCACTTTATTCTCAGGAAATACTGACGTTTCTTTACTGTCAATGAATGACTTCCAATCTCAGAGACTACTCACGTGCTTTACATTTATATCTATGTTTTTAATTGTGTATTTACGCACATATCTGACATTAATCTGATTTAATCTTTTGAGTTATTGCTTGTAAATAACATCTTTAGTCTCAGATGACTAATTAATTATCTTTAAATGGCCCTAACACGCCGTTATAATCTTTATTTTCCCACAGAAGTGATTTATATATTTAAAGATCAGTCAGAAACTAAACCTGTGTGTCTTCATTTAAATTAGTAAAAAATATTTTGTGTTAAAACTGTTCCCGTTAAATCTGAAGTTTACATAAAGTTTATCTCATTCATCTTTAAGTGACTTCGTTTGTTTGAAGTTTAAAAGAATAATAAAAAGAAAGCCAACACTTTTTAATCTAAAATGACCGATAAGAGTCCAGAGTCCCAAAACAAATCAAACGTAGTAAAACTATAGAGCAGCAGTTCCCAGAGGCTAAATAAAGTTCTGATTGGTCAATTCAGATCATGTGACACGTTGTTAATCCAGTAGAGCAGACCGCTGTCAAGGACTGTAAAGAAAGGAGGTTCAAATAAATGTTTCCTGTCCCCTTATTGCAAAGCTTTACTCCTCCCTGGAACTGCAAGTATATTTCATTGTAACTGGTGAAATGTCCTCAACTGAATCAGGGGTTCCCAAACTCTTCAGCCCGTGACCCCCAAAATATCAGTGCCAGAGACTGGCGACCCCCCACCACGTGAATTGTCAACGGGGGGAAGGGGGGGCCGTGCTAGTGAATTGTCAACGGGGGGAAGGGGGGGCCGTGCTAGTAAATTGTCAACGGGGGGAAGGGGGGGGCCGTGCTAGTGAATTGTCAACGGGGGGAGCCTCGCTGCGGGGACATTCTACAGATGGCCAGTCCGCCCCTGAAAAATGTCTATGCACACGTTATTATTAATAATAATAATACAAATAATAACACTTTTTTTTTTCTTTTTTTAAATCATCTCGCGACCCCCCACTTTGGGACCCCCACTTTGGGACCCCCACTTTGGGACCCCCTGCTCTAAATAAAGAATAGTAGTCAAAAAAAAAGTCAATACAAAAACCAATGCCTTGGCGGCCCACTAGGGGAACCGCTGCTCTAGAGGATCCGCCACAGGGCTTTTACTTTGAAAGGACTTCATCTCATTAATCTTTAAGTCACTTCGTTGTGAAGTTTGTTTGAAGTGTAAAAAGGACCTGATCATAAAAAAAAGAAAACCAACACTTTTTAATCTAAAATGTCCGATAAGAGTCCAGACATTTCAAAACAAATCAAACGTATTCAACTCCAGCGGATCCGCTCCAGGGCTTTTACTTTGAAAGGACTTCCTGTGTGTGTGTTCCTCAGTGGGCGGAGTCTGCGCCCCCCAGGGGGTGCCAGTCCACCCAGTGCCCCCCCCGGCACCAGGCCCCTCAGAGGGATGAAGGCCTCCCCCAGCACCGAGCTCTCCCAGAAGGGCCCGTCGCCCAGCACCCGCAGGTGGATCACCCTCTGGTCCAGGTCCCCCCGAGGGAGACGCTCGTACACCAGCTAAAGGGACACAACAACAACAACAATACATTTAAATAATAATAATAAGATATAACATGTGGAAACCCCCACCGCTTTAAAGGTCTCCTATTATACTATTTTTAGGCATATATTATAGGTCTCAGATATATAAAAACATACAAAAGTGTTTTGCTCAAAATACCAAACAGATAATGCATTTTAGAAATCCCTCATGTCCCTCTATTTCAGCCCCGTTACTAAAGTGCTGATTCCAGTACAGGTTAGCTCTGAGTGTTAGCATGCTAATGTAAACACAGACCATATTACTTCCAGAACACGTCTCATTGTTTCTGACAGCAACGTTTCTGATTGGCCCGTGGGTGTAAAGCCCGCCCACATTTTAGTAATGTGGTCATGACGCAGCAAATCTGGATCAGCTCCGTTGTTCCCCCGTTTTTAGAGATGTGGGTACGGAGGAAAAGAGAGAGGGGTTTATTTCCTGATACTTTGAGAGTCTCCTGAC
>NW_022987980.1:7500-17500 GCF_902827165.1 Trematomus bernacchii | reverse complement strand
TCTAACGGCCCGTCCACACAGCAGTGTTAAAAAATCTTGAAACGCTTCTGCCCATTCACTTTGAATGGGGTGACGTCATTTGCCTCACTTTTCGCCGAACTGCATTGTGGGAAGCAGAGCGGAGATTTTCAGGATTTTCAGGATTCAAAGTTGAACAATGTTCAACTTTTGAAGCTGAGGTGGAAGCGTCAGCCAATCAAATCCTGTGTACGCAAATCTGACAGTTCAAGCGCTAGCCAATCAAACGGCGTGTATGCTGGGAGAGACATACCGCAGGTCATTTCCTCATATTCCAAAACATGGAGGAGAAATGAGCGGTAGGGAATCACCCGGTGCTTTATGACCAGTCCCTATTTACCTACCGGGATATAAACCTGAGGAGCCAGGCATGGAGGGAGGTGGCAGAGACAGTGGTAGGTTTTCGCCTGTTTGGGGAGTTTATATCCAGTTTACTTCGGGCTTTTTTGCTTCGTATGTCGGGGGCGGGAGATTCATGTGATTGGTTGTTGGTGCCTTGCTCGCAAAAAATCCCCAAGCTTCAGATACGCCCACCTCCAAGATTTTTTTAACGCTGCTGTGTGGACGCTCCGTAAGACTTTTTGCTCAAAATTAAGACTTTTTCTCATAATTCAAACTTTTTCTATAAATGTGGACTTTTTTCTCATAAGACTGTTTTCTATTTTTTTTTCCTAAAAATTCAGACTTTTTCCTAAAAATTCAGACTTTCGAAAAATCCCAACATTCTGAAAATTCAGACTTTTTTTCTCATAAGCCTGTTTTCAAAAAATTCAGATTTTTTTCCCAAAATATCAAACTTTTCCCCCCAAAAATCAGACTTTTTTCCACAGAAATCTGATTTTTTCCAAAAAAAACAGACTTTTTCCTAAAAAAACAGACTTTTTCCTAAAAATTTAGACTTTTCCGTAAAATGTCAAAGTTCTGACTTTTTCTCAAAATCTCACTTTTTTCTCTCAAGATTTTTTTTTAAATAAATCAGACTTTTTGCTCAAAATTCTGATTTTACGGTCATATATCCTCCTGCAGTCACTAACAGAAGATGCTGTAAAACCATCCCATCACCTCCTCTGAGGATTACCTCTGATAAAACAAGGTAAACCTCTGCTGGTGAAGAAATGATAAAGGTCTGACCGTTTGATGTTCCCGAACATCTGCGCGTGTCCCAGGAACTTCCCGAAGTCGATGTGGAACATGTGGCCGCTGCTCTTCAGCATGATGTTGTCGTTGTGCCGGTCGCAGATACCCAGGATGTAGGTCGCCACGCAGCAGCCGGCGCACGAGTAGATGAAGTTCTCAACCGCCTGCACACAATCAAACAAAGGATTCAAGATTCAAGGCTTTTAAGGCCGCTACACACCAACCCGATTTTGGGAGTCAGAGGCCGTCAGAGGCCGTCGGAGTCCGTCGGAGGCCGCCGGAGGCCGTCGGAGGCCGTCGGAGGCCGTCGGAGGCCGTCGGAGGCCGTCAGAGGCAGTCAGAGGCAGTCGGAGGCCGTCAGAGGCCGTCGGAGGCCGTCGGAGGCAGTCGGAGGCAGTCGGAGGCCGTCGGAGGCCGTCGGAGGCCGCCGGAGGCCGCCGGAGGCCGCCGGAGGCAGTCGGAGGCCGTCGGAGGCCGTCGGAGGCCGCCAGAGGCCGCCAGAGGCCGTCAGAGGCCGCCAGAGGCCGCCAGAGGCCGCCAGAGGCAGTCAGAGGCAGTCAGAGGCCGTCAGAGGCCGTCAGAGGCAGTCAGAGGCAGTCAGAGGCAGTCAGAGGCCGTCAGAGGCAGTCAGAGGCCGTCAGAGGCCGTCAGAGGCCGTCAGAGGCAGTCAGAGGCAGTCAGAGGCAGTCAGAGGCCGTCAGAGGCAGTCAGAGGCAGTCAGAGGCAGTCAGAGGCAGTCAGAGGCAGTCAGAGGCCGTCAGAGGCCGTCAGAGGCAGTCAGAGGCCGTCAGAGGCAGTCAGAGGCAGTCAGAGGCCGTCAGAGGCAGTCAGAGGCAGTCAGAGGCCGTCAGAGGCCGTCAGAGGCAGTCAGAGGCCGTCAGAGGCAGTCAGAGGCAGTCAGAGGCCGTCAGAGGCAGTCAGAGGCAGTCAGAGGCCGTCAGAGGCCGTCAGAGGCAGTCAGAGGCAGTCAGAGGCCGTCAGAGGCAGTCAGAGGCCGTCAGAGGCAGTCAGAGGCCGTCAGAGGCAGTCAGAGGCAGTCAGAGGCAGTCAGAGGCAGTCAGAGGCAGTCAGAGGCAGTCAGAGGCAGTCAGAGGCCGTCAGAGGCCGTCAGAGGCAGTCAGAGGCAGTCAGAGGCAGTCAGAGGCAGTCAGAGGCAGTCAGAGGCAGTCAGAGGCCGTCAGAGGCCGTCAGAGGCAGTCAGAGGCAGTCAGAGGCAGTCAGAGGCAGTCAGAGGCAGTCAGAGGCAGTCAGAGGCCGTCAGAGGCCGTCAGAGGCCGTCAGAGGCCAAAGAAAGTCGGGACAAAGAAATCACTCTGATTGGCTGTTCAGCTTAGCGAGAAGCGAAGCGGAAGTGAGGGACCAAAACAAACGATTAAGAAGGCAAACACAGACGATTAATGTTTTTCCTTTTCATCTCACCCGGACGCAAGAGTTTCTTTTTTATGTTTACATGTTTTCGATCGACGAGAGAGAGTGAAAATGGAACCCAGACGCTATTTGTTGTTTGTTTATATCACGCAGCCTGTTCTTCTTCTCTCGGTGTACAGTCTGTCTTCCGGTTGTTGCCTCTTTTGAATGACGAATACACACTACTGCTGCCTGCTGGTAAGGAGAGGTATTGCCACTCGTCGACTGAAGTCTTTGCGGTGTGTTCGTAGGCGGGCGGCGTAGCCGACGCAGGCGTAAAAGTCGGGACGCCTTCGGTACGCGTTCTTTGGTCTCAGGTTGGTGTGTAGCGGCCTTTAGTGTCATTTGTACAGAGCTACAGTGTAGTTATGACAATGAAGATCTGAGGTCCCAGGCTCCTCCAACAGAGCAACACAATAACACAGATACAATAGTGCAAGTAAATACAAATATGTAAGGGATAATGTGCAGCGACGCGGTCATTATGGGTAAAAGAACACCGACAGGCAGATCAGGAGCCTGAAGGTGTTCTTCATAATGACCAAGTCGCTGCACATTACCCGCTTATCACACGGCCACATTCTCAACAAAGTAATGATATGACTCCCACTATTAATTGAAATGCTTTTATGGATTTAGAAAATGATTTTATTGATTTAAAAAATAGTTGTATGTATTGATTTAAATTGACATGCATCCGCTAAGGAAAATAGTCCGTTGTTACCGTTTGAAAAAAAAACGGAGCAACGCAACGGCAGGAAGGCGGAGCTTTTTGATTACAGATTTGAAAACATCGTTGCTTGCTTTAAAAGTAGCACAATTCATGATGTCAGACCTTGGGAAGTATCTAAATACCCCTGCCCTAATGCCAAAGTAACTGGCAACTGAATATGTGTCGCCGTTTGATGTCTATGTCTGGACCGCTGCGTAAAAAGGAGGGTTTCTGGCCGTTACTTCTCCGCTGTTTTCTTGTCGCTCTTGTCTTGTCAGTTAGAAAAGCAAACTGCATGCAGTTTGCTTTTCAGCCAAACTGTATACAGTTCAATCGACCGGACTTCTTTCTGCAGATTTGAGCGTCCTTAACAACGGTCATAAATCCTTGACAGCGGTCTGTCTGTTCTGGATTAACAACGTGTCACGTGTTCTGAATTGACCAATCAGAATCGAGTATTCAACTAAGCCATGTAATAAAATAGAATAGATTCTGATTGGCTGTGATGTTATTTCTGTGTTGGTCACTGAATTGTGTGACCTGTTTGGTATTTTGAGAAAAACACTTCATAGACATGTTTTTTATAAATTTGTATATATCTGAGCGCTATAATATATGCCTAAAAATAGCATGATAGGAGACCTTTAAATCACAGCAGAGTCAGCTCTTTTTGGGAGTGAACCAGATTAATTGAGCTTCAGTGTGTGTGTGTGTGTGTGTGTGTGTGTGTGTGTGTGTGTGTGTGTGTGTGTGTGTGTGTGTGTGTGTGTGTGTGTGTGTGTGTGTGTGTGTGTGTGTGTGTGTGTGTGTGTGTGTTAGGGATGTTAAGATTCACCGATTCGCATCAGTGCACCGGCATAAACGTTCAAGATGCGAGTGCACCGGTTGAAAGAGTGCACCGGTTGAAAGAGTGCACCGGTTGAAAGAGTGCACCGGTTGAAAGAGTGCACCGGTTGAAAGAGTGCACCGGTTGAAAGAGTGCACCGGTTGAAAGAGTGCACATCGGCTACAGTTTGGGTTGAACTCGCGATGCATCGATTGTAGCGTCTTTGCATCGGTAAAAAAACGATTCATTCATATAATAACCCCTCATCTTGTCAGCACTCAGCAGAGACGATCTTTGATCTTTGCTTCGCACTACGGAGGCCGAGAGTCTCAGTTATCAACACACATGGAAGTCGAGGAGAAAGAGAAACACAGCGCACCGAAAAATACCTACGAATCAAACGTTTGGAAACACTTTTTCAAGAAAGACGGACAACTTGAAAAATCGCTCAAATTGTAAACGATGCCGTGCCGCTATAAAGTACACAAGTAGTACGAGGAACTTAGCGACGCACATAAAGAGGCCTGGGTCTGCGGATGAAAAGAGAAACCTGAAAGTTAGACATATGAGTTCAATCACTCAGTGAGGTGTTCTGTCAGAGAGAGTGGTGTTTAGTTTACAACAGCCTCTGACTGCCAATCATAGTTTAAACGTCTTCCTTACTGTAAGCAGTTATGAAATACCTGTTTGTGAAAGGTTATTTTCTTTATTGTTCCTATAGAAACCACTGCTTTCTGCTCACTGGTGAGTTAGCCTATGAATGAGTGTGAAGCACTTCAGGCAGCAGTTGTATGTGCATTGCACTATGGTAGTTGTTATTTGCACATTGTTAATCCTGGGCATCCTTAAATTGTTTAACTGTGAGGTGTTATAACATTGAACTGTACTCTGGAGACAGAGAACACTACTACACTTGTGAAGAGGCCTGTTTGTGAAAGGTCCAAGCAGAGCCGGCCCGACCCATTCATCGACATAAGCGGCCGCTTAGGGCCCCGCAGCCACTAAGGGCCCCCTTATCTCAGTACACCGTCGCCGTGATAAGTATGTTTAATTAATTTTGTTAATATGCCTAGATTGCCTACTCTCAAAGTCATGTATTATATTATTGAGTCAATCATATAATACATTAAAGGTGTGGTAGGTAAGTTTGAGAAACCGGCTCGAGATACACTTGTTGTTATATTCCATGGAATGCTCTTAACATCCCGATATCAATGAATATCTGAAGTGCTTTGACAACAAATCCATAAATAAATATCATCTGTGGAAGCTGTAGTACTGTAAAAAGCACGACCAATCATCTGAGCCGGCCCGGCTAAAATAACTGGATGGCCTACCTGCCTGTCAGCCTTCCATCTGTGCACAAACTTATCTCGTGCCCTCATTGGTCATGTGCGCGTTCGTGTGTGTTGGAGGAGGGGCTCTGTGAGGAAGTGGAAGATTTTCTCCGGTTGTGTATTTTCAAATTTGAGCGATCTCGAGCTGGTTTCTCAAACTTACCTACACTACCTTTAAGGCGAGACACCCCAGGTCATTTTCTTAACTTAACGATATCAGCTAGAAATGTCTCCAGTTAATTACTTACAATAAGGCAATTGTTTTTTGTATTACACGTTTTCTGAAATAGCATGTTTAAATATGCAAATGAGCCATTATCTCATTAAATATGCGCATATTTTAACACATTTCAGGAACTGAAATCTGAACTTTGGATAAAGCCAGGTTCAAACATAAGCGGCCGCTTAGGGCCCCGCAGCCACTAAGGGCCCCGCAGCCACTAAGGGCCCCCTAAGCGGCTGCTTAGGGGGCCCTAGCAAAAAATGAAAAAAAAAAAGATTTTTGATTGATGATGTGTCTTTTCTTTTTTCTTTGGCAACGTATCAAGATGCGCATCCCTAGTGTGTGTGTGTGTGTGTGTGTGTGTGTGTGTGTGTGTGTGTGTGTGTGTGTGTGTGTGTGTGTGTGTGTGCACCTTGTCGTACTGCTCGTCAGTGGGGTTGTGTTTCTGCAGCCAGTCGGCCAGCGGTCGGTCTTTGAAGGATCCGGTGACGCCGTGCTCCACCTGGATCTTCCTCAGAGTGTCGGCCTGAGGAATCATCTCCACCATCCCTGAACACACACACACACACACCCACAGGTACACACCCACAGGTACACACCCACAGGTACACACACACACACACACACACACACACACACACACACACACACACACACACACACACACACACACACACACACACACACACACACACACACACACACACACACACACACACACACACACACACACACACACCACACACACACACACACACACACACACACACACACACACACACACACACACACACACACACACACACACACACACACACACAGTTGGTTTGCTCTTTGAGATTTAAGAGGTACATTTACTAGATTTTCCGAGCATCTGATTCCAAAGCAGATATTTTTGAGGAGGTCAGCATTCCTCAGATCATGTGACAGAGTGAAATACATCCTGACCTCTTCCTCTGCCGGTGGAGAAGCACTTGAAGATGACCATCCTCATGTCCAGACCCTCCTGGATCCAGATCTTGTTCATGATGCGGATCACCTGCAGCGTCAGCATGTCCTGCCGCAGGTCGTCCCCCGACTGCAGGGATATACAGATCCATTTATTACGTTTTCAACATTTCTCAGTTCTCATTACTTACAGACATGACGGGGCTGTTTCTGGAGAGGTGCAGGACTTTTATTTAGAAAAACAATGCCTTCAAGTTAAATGTGACGGTAGTAAGGAATGCACAGAAAGTGTTCGAGGTTTAGAGGGTTAGCTATCTCTGAGCTGCAGAGATGTACAAAGATCTGGTAAACAGATATGTAAGAGAGGTTCACCTGTTAATGTCGAAAATGACATGCCCAAAACAAATGACTACAACTTCACTTCTAAAAGGGTTATATGAATAATTTCTTTTATCAAAGCAAGGTTACATCTGTGAGTTGGATGTAGAAGTGTCAGAATCAATATAGAATGTTTCTCAGTCAGAGTAAATTCAGATGGAACATAGTAAAAAAAGTTAAATTCTTACCTCCGCCTAAAGAAAAAACATTACTTATAGTAAAAACCACCCTTGAATGATGGGATGGTAGACTACAAGCTTTAGGAATCCAAACTATAACATATAATAAGTACCCTGTATCAAGATTGATGCAAAACAAGTTAAATTTGACCTTTTTAGAGAGGTTTAGGGAAAACAAGTTCCAGGCGGAATAAGCTTTCGCCACATTTGGGTACATCTGGTTCCATCAGTGCCATTTGATCTTTTTCAGGTACCAGACTATAAAAATGATGTATTACATTGAATCATCACCATAGGTATTCATTCCATCCAAAGAAAAACAATTAAAAGAAAAAAATGTAATACATTTTTTAAAAAAACTAAAAAAAAATTGTGAAAAAAAAAAAGACCCGCCGACGGGGGCTTTGGGGCTTAACAGGTTAAGGAAATGAGGTTGAATATCATGTAAATCAGGTAAACAGATATGTAAAAATATCAGGTAACATATTGGGTAAATAACAGATACAATAATGGATAAAAAGAGGTCAAATATCAGGTAAAACCGGTATAATAACAGGTATATTATCAGGTAAAACACCAGAATAAAACAGGTCCAAACCCAGGTGAATCAGGTATAATTTCAGGTAAATGAGGTGAGTGTGACCTTGAAGATGACGTTGATGTTGTCTCCCAGCGGGTCGAGGTTTTGGAAGGACAGTTTGAGAGGAACAGCGTTGGAGTTGAAGAACGAACACGACTACAAAACACAGAAGAAGAAAGTGTGAGTGTGTGTGTGTGTGTGTGTGTGTGTGTGTGTGTGTGTGTGTGTGTGTGTGTGTGTGTGTGTGTGTGTGTGTGTACCTGGATGTTGATTCCCTTGACGAGCAGTGCTGGGTTGAGAGGAAGTCTGCAGCTGCTGTTCACCGAGAAGAACTGCTTCATCTCCTCCAGACCCTCCTTCAGCACACACTGAAACACACATTATGATCATTAATAACAGGATGACAAAATAAATGTCACACAGACACACGTCGTCAAGTTTTCTGTCGTTTTTGGGCTTTAGCTACATTTATTTTGGATAATTAAATGAAGAAACAATTCATTTCCAGTCCAGCAGAGAGCAGCATCCACCAGAGACATAACAGCTCCTGGTTATATTATTATCATAACCCTCAGCACACACTGCAACACATTATTTTTAATAGTAATATTAGGAGCTGATATAAAGATCTGGAAATGTTTTTTATGCTTTTGTTTTTGAGAAGGGGAAACAGGTGGTGGAGAGGGACCCGGGAGGTTTTTGTTTTTTTACCATCGGGTAAGAACAGACAAGAAAATATTGTACTTGTATGATCTGGCATCAAGAAAAGAAAATGCACAAAATGACTTTTTGCCCGGACCTTTATTAAACACATGCGTAATATTCACTGTTTTGAGTTCTATTTCTGTTTTATATTTGTTATGATTTTGGTCGCTTCAGTAGATGTTGAAACCTCCCCTTCTCATTGTTTTGTATGTGCCTGCTGATGTTTTCTATGATGTGTTTTCTATGTCGTGAACTGCTCACCTGTCGGCTGGATGGAGACGCGTCCCGGACTTTGTGAGCCACCTGAGCGAGGACAGACACGAGCCAGCACTGACGGTCGAACTCTTCCCGGAGACCGAGACCAACGCAGCACAGCAGGGCGGCGAGAAGCAGCTGATAGCGAGCAGCGAACTGACTGTCCTGCAGGTTGTCCTTCAGCAGCCTGAAGAGAGACACAATAAACCTGGGGCCTATACTACGAATCTAGTTCAACATATCCTGGATATGTTTTTGAGTTATCCGGTTGACTAAATAAAAAAAAAAAACGCTCTCGCTAAGCGGTACTACGACGCTGGTTATCAAGTGGATCGCTCAAGCCAGCCGTGTCCTATCTAGTTAGGTGGCGTTCACATGAAAGGGGTGGTATTTGGAGCATTCGACCAATCACAAACATGGACAAGCGTACTGACAGCGCAGCGTCATACTTCCTGAATGAAAAGTGAACTTTAATATTAGTCAAATATGAAGAAGTTAAACTTTAAACATCCATGACTTAAACACTTTATCCAGGATCAAAGCCACATAGCTGCACCTGCAAGGTGAATACAGCTGGTAACAGAAAAAGTGTTTGAATGCGTACATTAACAGGTTTATGATATCACTGCCCCGTCTAAGACACGATCTGACTTTAATTACATTTGACTCGAGTGTTTCGTCAACTTAATGTGTTGCTTAAAATAATACTTCTGCATCCAGTATGTGACACTGTGAGTGTTGCACGGCCAGATACGGCTCAGCTGACTCAGATAAGGAGATATATGATACATTATGATGTGATATGATATGAATGATAATGGGACACATCTACGTCTGCACTCACAGTGCCGCGGACTGTACGTAATGTTACTCTGATCCGGTTACTTATGTCGTGGCAGATATTTAAGTAAGCTTTCTTAACGCTAATGTTATAATAGTCAGATTGCTCTGAAGATGGGAGGGGATATTCTATTAATGTTCACGTTCACACAGTCAGGTGATTTTTGCCGGCCGTCTTTCCTGCAACGGCAGTTTTTCTGTATTTCCTCTATCCTGTAATATGACTTGATCGCTTTAAACTCCGCACACTGAGCTCTGATTGGTCAGCAGGCGGTGCTTTTATCCTGGAACCTATCCTGCTCCGGAGGCTAGCCGTTCAGAATAAGTGATCTACCCCGCTAAAAAGTGAACCAGCGTCGTAGGACCGGAAATCCAGGAAGTTAGCTCGCTAAGCGAAAATCCTGCTTCGTAGTATAGGCCCCTGGTTGAACTAATCCTGACTCTAATCCTGACTC
>NW_022987980.1:0-2500 GCF_902827165.1 Trematomus bernacchii | reverse complement strand
TCTGATCAAGCTGCTCTGTGAACAAATCTGTGAGGAAATCTTTAGCTGTTAGCTAGTTAGCTAGCTGTTGTTACTAGTTAGCAGTATGTTAGCAGTTAGCTGTTAGCAGTATGCTAGCAGTTAGCTGTTAGCAGTATGTTAGCAGTTAGCAGTATGTTAGCAGTTAGCAGTTAGCTGTTAGCAGTATGTTAGCAGTTAGCTGTTAGCAGTATGTTAGCAGTTAGCTGTTAGCAGTATGTTAGCAGTTAGCAGTATGTTAGCAGTTAGCTGTTAGCAGTTAGCTGTTAGCAGTATGTTAGCAGTTAGCTGTTAGCAGTATGTTAGCAGTTAGCTGTTAGCAGTTAGCTGTTAGCAGTATGTTAGCAGTTAGCTGTTAGCAGTTAGCTGTTAGCAGTTAGCTGTTAGCAGTATGTTAGCAGTTAGCTGTTAGCAGTATGTTAGCAGTTAGCTGTTAGCAGTATTAGCCACCCGTGAAGTGGATTCCTTAGAGTTGCACTATGGTGCGTTCAGGCTCTTTTGAGTAAAGAGTAATAAGGCAAATTACATCATTAACTTGATTTGTTCTATAACGTACCTCTGTTCTCTCTGACGGCCAGCACTGATGCATCCTGGGATGACAGACAGGAAGAAGACAACATGAAGCTTTGATATGGACATTACTGAGAGAGACTGAGTGATAAGATAAGATAAGTTCAGTCTCTGAGTGGTGCGTTCAGGCTCTGAGTGGTGCGTTCAGGCTCTGAGTGATGCGTTCAGGCTCTGAGTGATGCGTTCAGGTTCAGGCTCTGAGTGGTGCGTTCAGTCTCTGAGTGGTGCGTTCAGGCTCTGAGTGGTGTGTTCAGGCTCTGAGTGATGCGTTCAGGCTCTGAGTGATGCGTTCAGGTTCAGGCTCTGAGTGGTGCGTTCAGTCTCTGAGTGGTGCGTTCAGGCTCTGAGTGGTGCGTTCAGGCTCTGAGTGGTGCATTCAGGCTCTGAGTGGTGCGTTCAGGCTCTGAGTGATGCGTTCAGGTTCAGGCTCTGAGTGGTGCGTTCAGTCTCTGAGTGGTGCGTTCAGGCTCTGAGTGGTGCGTTCAGGTTCAGGCTCTGAGTGGTGCGTTCAGTCTCTGAGTGGTGCGTTCAGGCTCTGAGTGGTGCGTTCAGGCTCTGAGTGGTGCGTTCAGGTTCAGGCTCTGAGTGGTGCGTTCAGGCTCTGAGTGGTGCGTTCAGGCTCACCTTCAGCACGCGGGGCTGCAGACGGCAGGGGCATGCTGGGAGCTGGCTGAGCGCTGCCGTCACGTCGGGCGTCTCCACGGACGCCAGCGAGCTGCACAGCGCCTTCACTGATTGGACAAGACGCTCCACGTGCAGCGGAAGCTCCGCCTTCAGGGACAGAAGAAGACAAAAAAGACGCTTTTCATTTAGACCGGGAAAATAATTTCAGTCGTGAAACATCTGTCTTTCACAGGACGTTTGTGTCAGTGGACAGGTGTGTTAGTGGACAGGTGTGTCAGTGGGCAGGTGTGTTAGTGGACAGATGTGTTAGTGGACAGGTGTGTTAGTGGACAGGTGTGTCAGTGAGCTAGACGTCGTCACAGGTGTGTCAGTGGACAGGTGTGTCAGTGGACAGGGTGTGTCAGTGGACAGGTGTGTCAGTGGACAGGTGTGTCAGTGGACAGGTGTGTCAGTGGACAGGTGTGTCAGTGGACAGATGTGTCAGTGGACAGGTGTGTCAGTGGGCAGGTGTGTCAGTGGGCAGGTGTGTTAGTGGACGTTTGTGTCAGTGGACAGGTGTGTCAGTGGACAGGTGTGTCAGTGGACAGGTGTGTCAGTGGACAGATGTGTCAGTGGACAGGTGTGTCAGTGGGCAGGTGTGTCAGTGGACAGGTGTGTCAGTGGACAGGTGTGTCAGTGGACAGGTGTGTCAGTGGACGGGTGTGTCAGTGGACGGGTGTGTCAGTGGACGGGTGTGTCAGTGGACGTGTGTAGTGACGGGTGTGTCAGTGGACGGGGTGTGTCAGTGGACAGGTGTGTCAGTGGACAGGTGTGTCAGTGGACAGGTGTGTTAGTGGACGGGTGTGTCAGTGGACAGGTGTGTCAGTGGATGGGTGTGTCAGTGGACAGGTGTGTCAGTGGACAGGTGTGTCAGTGGACAGATGTGTCAGTGGACAGGTGTGTCAGTGGACAGGTGTGTCAGTGGACAGGTGTGTCAGTGGATAGGTGTCTTTACCTCCGACAGCAGGAAGGACTCGGCCTCGTTGTGGAACGTGTCGAGCAGCAGAGTCAGAGCCTCCCTGAACGAAGACAGGTGAGAGAGACAGGTGAGAGGCAGACAAGTGAGAGAGAGACAGGTGAGAGAGACAGGTGAGAGAGACAGGTGAGAGTGAGGTGAGAGAGAGACAGGTGAGAGGCAGACAAGTGAGTGAGAGACAGGTGAGAGAGTGACAGGTGAGAGAGACAGGTGAGAGAGAGACAGGTGAGAGTGACAGGTGAGAGAGACAGGTGAGAGGCAGACAAGTGAGTG
>NW_022987979.1:32500-50902 GCF_902827165.1 Trematomus bernacchii | reverse complement strand
GAAAAGTCGATTTTGTATTAAATCACAATACATTTATCCCGGAGGATTTAGAACATAGGAAGTGATGGTGTTATCAGTGAGGTCGTTTGAACTGAGACAGCTGTATTCTCTTCTGGGGGCCCAATGAAGGATTTCACAAACTGGGATTAATAAAAGTAAATCTAATCTAACGATGCCTAATAATACAATTTAGGGCTGTGCAATTAATCGTATTTTAATCTCGATTACGATTTTGGCTTGCAACGATTACGAAAACAACGTAATCGAAATAAAACGATTATTATCTTTGTTAAAAAAAAGAAAAAATGTAATTATTATTATTTTTTTTTTTTAAATGTTTTGGTTTTTCAGTTGAATTACACTTAAAGTTCAGGGTAATCAACTGTTAAAAACATACTGTTCACATTTTTGTTTCAATAAATGGATGTTTTCAAAGTAAATGGATAATCGTTTTTAATAATCGTGATATCAATTATTGACCAAAATAATCGTGATTAGGATTTTTGCCTTAATCGCACAGCCCTAATACAACTAACTATTATTTTAGACAATGAGGTGTTTTATTTTGTACTATAACGACAGACCTCTCTCTGTGTGTCTGAGTTCGGATGACGTCTACTGTGGCGCGTGTGTTAGTGAGGATCTGAGGGAGTACGTAGGGCTCTATTGACTTGTAAAACTACAGAACAGCTGGTCCGCCCCGCCCACTCCAGATTGAGCTCAACAGGAAGTTAAAGGACAGGGGAATCCGTAATGCCCATGGATCTTTGTTCTAATTTATGAATCCAAACAATGGTAGAATGCATTGGGTTAGAACAGAAAATGAAAGGTATAGTTGCAGCGCTGTCAGTGTTGTTGGACAGATATAAATAGTTATTTGATTTAATAATCAAATAACTATGTTGTATTTTAAACACAACATGGTCAAATGTGGGGCATTTGGGACAATAAACCACACCTAAGCGTTTTTGAGTTTTTAGAAACTGTATTATTATTATTATTCATATTATTAAAAAAGCAGCAAACAGAAAGTCTTCAGTTAAAATAAGTCAGATTGCAGACCTGTAGTTTTCTGGTTGTTTGTTCCAGATATATGGAGCATAAAATACAGGTGAGCTCACCTGTGGACCAGGTGGTCCTCCGACACTTTTCGCCCCGTTGTGACCTTTGGGTCCAGGAAACCCAGTTGACCCTGGAAATAAAACGACATCACAGACAGAGACAGGTGAGTTTAACCTGGTGCCATCATAGCACTGACTCTGAATCAGATGCTGCTGTCTACTGGGCTGGTCAACGTGAACAGACCAGTACCAACAATCATGAATGTGACCAAGAGCTCCGGTCCCAGCTGTGTGCGTCACTCTTTAGTGTCCCCTGGTCTCCCAGCTGTGTGCGTCACTCTTTAGTGTCCCCTGGTCTCCCAGCTGTGTGCGTCACTCTTTAGTGTCCCCTGGTCTCCCAGCTGTGTGCGTCACTCTTTAGTGTCCCCTGTTCTCCCAGCTGTGTGCGTCACTCTTTAGTGTCCCCTGTTCTCCCAGCTGTGTGCGTCACTCTTTAGTGTCCCCTGGTCTCCCAGCTGTGTGCGTCACTCTTTAGTGTCCCCTGTTCTCCCAGCTGTGTGCGTCACTCTTTAGTGTCCCCTGGTCTCCCAGCTGTGTGCGTCACTCTTTAGTGTCCCTTGGTCTCCCAGCTGTGTGCGTCACTCTTTAGTGTCCCCTGGTCTCCCAGCTGTGTGCGTCACTCTTTAGTGTCCCCTGGTCTCCCAGCTGTGTGCGTCACTCTTTAGTGTCCCCTGGTCTCCCAGCTGTGTGCGTCACTCTTTAGTGTCCCCTGGTCTCCCAGCTGTGTGCGTCACTCTTTAGTGTCTGTCACTACCCGATCCGTTCACCTGCCCGATCGGTACTGCGCATGTGCGAGATGGTCCGCCATATTGGACAACTCCGTACGGTAACCCAACTAGGACACTTGACACAGTGGCTTTTGGCAAAGCACACAAAAAAACCTCAAAAAACCGAGAGAGATTAGTTATTGTTATTACAACGTGACTTCACTATTATTTAACAACTATTTCTATTGGGTTCTTTTATTTGGGGTTAAGTACATTGTCAGAATAAGTGAGAAATGGATTTAACTTCTGTTAGACAGCTATCATACTGAATAAATATTTATGCAAAAACGTATGGCATTAATAATGTATATCTAATTACATTTAAAAATGTATGGCATTAATAATGTATATCTAATTACATTAACTGTGAATGTCTTTCATTTTATTTAAAATGAACAATTACATACAACATTTTCCATAAAAAAGTTGATTCAAGAACAAATCTCTGTTATTAGATCAGTACTTTTCTTATATGACTATTATTGCTAAATTTGAAAGGTCTTTACCAGCTTTGGAATTATATATAAAACAAAGATAAACTAGTTCTTGCTACCTTGGTCTAGTTAAATACTATACTGGACTCGTGAAAAATACTGGAAGACAAGATTTACTTTGAGGAAGGATTGCTCTACTTATTATCGTGTTTACAATAGTTGAGATTGTGCATTGTGATACACCACAAAGGGAAGGGGGTTGTGTCTGTGTTTAGGGTTCCTGCAGTTTTTGAACGGAAAGCACACAAGTTCAGAGGAATAAGCTGTTCCCGTGCTGCTACCATGGACTGGCTGTTACCCACAACCTGCAATATAATTAATCAAGCAAAATTAAAGGATAACAAACTCCAGTTAAATTATTCCATATTAATAAATAATATTACATGCAAATTACATTTCCTGTAGGATGCTGAACCCACCTCTCCCCTCTGCCCCCATTGGACCTGGATCTTAACAACCCCCCCCCCCACACACACACACACACACACACACACACACACACACACACACACACACACACACACACACACACACACACACACACACACACACACACACACACACACACACACACACACACACCACACACACACACACACACACACACACACACACACACACACACACACACACACACACACACACACACACACACACACATAATATATTTATTGTTGTGCCTTTTTATTTGCTCGTATTATGATGGGATTTGGTTTAATTTAGTAAATGGTTGTGCGTTGTGTGTGAAAAATGTATATCTCTAAAAAGTGTGTTGGTGTATGATCACATTTGTATATGAAAATGTCTGAAGTTAATAAATACATTCTCAGTGTTCAAGTCAATCACTGACGATGCTTACGATATCATAAAATCTAAGTGTTAATGATTGTCAGTAGAGATGGGATGGCAGAAGGTGCTATATATATATATATATATATATATAATTCCAAAGCTGGTAAAGACCTTTCAAATTTAGCAATAATAGTCATATAAGAAAAGTACTGATCTAATAACAGAGATTTGTTCTTGAATCAACTTTTTTATGGAAAATGTTGTATGTAATTGTTCATTTTAAATAAAATGAAAGACATTCACAGTTAATGTAATTAGATATACATTATTAATGCCATACATTTTTAAATGTAATTAGATATACATTATTAATGCCATACGTTTTTGCATAAATATTTATTCAGTATGATAGCTGTCTAACAGAAGTTAAATCCATTTCTCACTTATTCTGACAATGTACTTAACCCCAAATAAAAGAACCCAATAGAAATAGTTGTTAAATAATAGTGAAGTCACGTTGTAATAACAATAACTCATCTCTCTCGGTTTTTTTTGTTTTCTTTGTGTGCTTTGCCAAAAGCCACTGTGTCAAGTGTCCTAGTTGGGTTGCCGTACGGAGTTGTCCAATATGGCGGACCATCTCGCACATGCGCAGTACCGATCGGGCAGGTGAACGGATCGGGTAGTGACAGTGTCCCCTGGTCTCCCAGCTGTGTGCGTCACTCTTTAGTGTCCCCTGGTCTCCCAGCTGTGTGCGTCACTCTTTAGTGTCCCCTGGTCTCCAGCTGTGTGCGTCACTCTTTAGTGTCCCCTGGTGTCCCAGCTGTGTGCGTCACTCTTTAGTGTCCCCTGGTCTCCCAGCTGTGTGCGTCACTTTTTAGTGTCCCCTGGTCTCCCAGCTGTGTGCGTCACTCTTTAGTGTCCCCTGGTCTCCCAGCTGTGTGCGTCACTCTTTAGTGTCCCCTGGTCTCCCAGCTGTGTGCGTCACTCTTTAGTGTCCCCTGGTTTACATAGTGTTTTGAGCTTCTTGCAGCATTTTGGATTTGCAGCATTCCATGTTTGAATGTGAGAAAGAAGTCTGATCAGAATTTTTGGAAAAAGCCAGAATTCTAAGATTTTCTGAAAAACGTCAGGATAAAAATGTAATTCTGAGATTTGCAGACAGAAGTCAGATTTTATAGATTTTCTAAAAAAGTTATAGGTTCAAGAAAAAAGTCAGATTTTCTGAAAAAAGTCACAATTCCGAGATTTTCAGGTCAGAATTTAAGAAAGAATTTGGTATTTTCAGAAAAATTCAGAATTTTAATTTTTTTATTTTCAGCATTCTGTGAGTTTAAAAAAGATTGACAGCAGGTACATATTTCTAGTAGCCTCCAACATTATTTAAATTATTCAGATTTCTTCTCTTCAATAGCATACTGACAATTAGCTCAGATAATCAGAGTAAATGATTCAGGTGTTTTCTTACCTGTCAACCCGATTTCACCTTGCTCTCCTTTTCTGCCTGGAGGTCCTGGGGAGCCCGCAACAAGCGGACAAACCAAGCACACTCCCCCCTTCTCACCTGAATAACACAAATCAATCAGTTATGCTCAACAAGGCAAGGCAAGTTTATTTATACAACACTTTTCAAAACAATGCAATTCAAAGTGCTTTACAAAAATGACATTAAAGGGCAAAGATAATAAAACATGAGCACCACTAAACTCGTACAAATCTGATGTCTTTTTTATCATAATACAAAATTCTGCTGTTTTAGTAAAGCTCAGACGGGTATTTCATGTCTCCCCCCACTCACCTGTCAGTCCATCCTCCCCTCCGACTCCAGGGAATCCAGTCGGGCCTTTTAGACCTTTATCTCCTGGAGCGCCGACATCTCCCGGGAGAAAATCTGACATGAAAGTGAAAAACAAAAATAATAATTTGGCATTGTCGACAGGTCGATTTTTGTTTATCTTGGTGAAGCTCTCTGGCTATACGATCCCCTCCGCTTCAATTATTTGCGCTAAGCTAGGCTAACATCTCCTCATTTGACCCAGAAATGTAACTAAGAGCTGAGAGTCTACAAAGAGTTAGGAAGCATGCCCCACTCTATGAGCAGGCAGGAAGTCAATACAAGATGTTGTGAATGAACCTTTTTTTATGACATGTTCAACTTCAACCTCTTGTTACTTGTCTGATATGTTCTAGAAAAAACCTTTGGATTATTCAAGTGTATATTTGATATTTCCTTATTTCACTGCAGAGTAAATGTTTTACAGATGTTTGTGTGCAACTCTTCACTTTCAACAGCCTTATCAGGACGATAAATACGTTTATTGTAAAGAGTCGTTTAATAAAGATTCCAAAATACGACTCTCTCTGTCCGGAGATAACGTCTCAAGATTAAAGAGGCCCTATTCTGCTCATTCTCATCTTCATATTAGAAGCCTATGTGTTGTGTTGGAGCGCTGGCCAATAGGAGCGCGAGAGTTATATAGTCATGTCTTTATGTTCTGGAAGGGATTTGAGCGTTTGCAGACCATGTGCATGCAGAGAACCGTATAGGACTCACTACAGGAGAGGGAACACCACACAAAGCAGAACAGGGCCTCTTTAAGACAAACTAGAAAACAGAAAACAAGTTTGAAACCCTCACCTGGTATTCCCGGTTCGCCTGGTTCTCCTTCCAATCCTGGACCTCCAGGAACTCCAGAGAGTCCCGGGGGGCCGACCACGAGGGGACCGGAAGCTCCTGATTCTCCTTTGGGTCCAGTTGAGCCTGGAGGCCCCTGAGGGCCCGGTGGACCATTGGAAGCCACACCTGGAGGGAAAAGAAGAGTCTTTATTTAGAGTCTTACTGTCAAAGTCAAAAGTCAAAGTAGAAAGTACAGGTATTTGAGTTCAACATGTAAGAAGTAGAAAGTACAGGTATTTGTGTTCAACATGTAAGAAGTAGAAAGTACAGGTATTTGTGTTCAACATGTAAGAAGTAGAAAGTACAGGTATTTGTGTTCAACATGTAAGAAGTAGAAAGTACAGGTATTTGTGTTCAACATGTAAGAAGTAGAAAGTACAGGTATTTGTGTTCAACATGTAAGAAGTAGAAAGTACAGGTATTTGTGTTCAACATGTGAGAAGTAGAAAGTACAGGTATTTGTGTTCAACATGTGAGAAGTAGAAAGTACAGTTATTTGAGTTCAACATGTAAGAAGTAGAAAGTACAGGTATTTGTGTTCAACATGTGAGAAGTAGAAAGTACAGGTATTTGTGTTCAACATGTGAGAAGTAGAAAGTACAGGTATTTGGGTTCAACATGTGAGAAGTAGAAAGTACAGGTATTTGTGTTCAACATGTAAGAAGTAGAAAGTACAGGTATTTGAGTTCAACATGTAAGAAGTAGAAAGTACAGGTATTTGAGTTCAACATGTAAGAAGTAGAAAGTACAGGTATTTGTGTTCAACATGTAAGAAGTAGAAAGTACAGGTATTTGTGTTCAACATGTAAGAAGTAGAAAGTACAGGTATTTGGGTTCAACATGTGAGAAGTAGAAAGTACAGGTATTTGTGTTCAAAATGTAAGAAGTAGAAAGTACAGGTATTTGAGTTCAACATGTAAGAAGTAGAAAGTACAGGTATTTGAGTTCAACATGTAAGAAGTAGAAAGTACAGGTATTTGAGTTCAACATGTAAGAAGTAGAAAGTACAGGTATTTGAGTTCAACATGTAAGAAGTAGAAAGTACAGGTATTTGTGTTCAACATGTAAGAAGTAGAAAGTACAGGTATTTGGGTTCAACATGTAAGAAGTAGAAAGTACAGGTATTTGTGTTCAACATGTAAGAAGTAGAAAGTACAGGTATTTGTGTTCAAAATGTAAGAAGTAGAAAGTACAGGTATTTGGGTTCAACATGTAAGAAGTAGAAAGTACAGGTATTTGTGTTCAAAGTGTAAGAAGTCAAAGTAAAAAGTGGTCAGAAAAATAAGTAGTGGAGTAAAGTACTGATACCAGAAAAATGTACTTAAGTACAGTAACGAAGTATTTGTACTCCACTACTTCCCACCTCGGGATACAGAGGAACTGAGTCGGAGTTTACCTGGCTCGCCCTGCAGGCCAGGAAATCCAATGAGTCCTGAAAGAAACCACAGAAGAAGAACGTGACTGAGCATCGAGGATGAGAGAGATGCTGTGCAGCTGATTTAACAGAAATCTCCCCAAAACACAAACTGATCCACGAGACAGATACTTCTTAATATAATTAGTTATTTTACAATGACTCAAAAGGTATCCTTTAAATACTTTGTATGCTAGCCAATAGGAGCACAAGTGTTAAATAGTGATGTCACATTTCACAAAGCCATAACATCAGACCATAAGGAAGATTGAAAAAAGCGTTTGAAATGATCTAGAATCTAAACTTTATGAGGGATAAAAGTAGTTGCCTGTTCCTGGCTGTCTGTGGAGCACTTGGTTTCCTGTCAAAGCAATTCTTTACTCAAATCCTAGGGTCTTTATGTCTGTAGGTATCATACCATCTATTGTCTGTCTACACGTACCTGCACATTTAAACTGATTATATGCAAAGCACTTTGAAACAATGAATGATGCTGAATTTGTTAGCCTGTGAGCAGCAGTTGAAATGTTTGTAGCAATGTAGCATTTATGCTAACAGGTACTCTGCTATTTAGAATGTTTGTTTAGTCTTTTGTATTTGTATTTAATGTTTAATGTGATAACGTCTCATGACTGTGTGTTTTGTTTTTGTTTGTATTTCAGTTTTACAAAATGGAAATGAATGAAAATGAATCAGAAAACATCCGAAACTGACCTGCGGTCTCCTGGTGTTTATTGCTAAACCTTGTTAAGCTATCTGCCAACCCTGCAATCTCTAAATATTCTTGTTGTTGTGGAAATATTTTCCAAGGCCCATAACTTTGACCCAGTTGATCAGTTTGTGACCTCACTGACCTCAGGCACCTGTAGCCTGGGCTGCTGTGCTCTCAGTGTGTCTCCCTGTTCCTGCCTGCTGGCGTCAGCTGGTAGACGTGTTATGGTTCTATCTTGTTCTGCACAATGTGGATTATTCTCTCTGAACTAGCTAAATACACGGGTCTGGGGTAGAGTTCTTCAGAATTGGTTTGGCATCTCAATTTGATAAGCAGGTCAGCACTGTAGTCAAGACCTGCTTTTTAAAAATAAGACTATTGGCCAAAACCAAGTCGTTTTTATCTTTTAAAGACTTAGAAAGGGTTATTAACGCCTTTGTTACCTCGAGACTGGACTATTGCAACGCACTGTATGTGGGTATGGACCAGGCCTCAATTAAACTCCTGCAGCTAGTGCAGAACGCAGCTGCACGTTTGCTGACTGGCCACAAAAAGCGTGACCACATCACCCCTATTCTGGCCTCACTGCACTGGCTTCCAGTTCGGTTCAGAATTGATTTTAAAATTATTTTATTTGTTTTTAAAGCACTAAATGGGCTGGCTCCGGCCTATATAGCTGAACTCCTCCAGCGCTACACCCCAGCCAGAGCTTTAAGGTCTGCTGACCAGCTGCTGCTGGTAGTGCCCAAGACCAGGCTCAAAACCCGAGGGCACCGAGCCTTCACAGCAGCTGGCCCTAGGCTCTGGAACACTCTGCCCCTCCATGTGAGGTCGGCCCAGACCCTAGGGGGTTTTAAATCAACACTTAAGACTCACTTCTTCACCCTGGCCTTCTAGTCAGAGCGGAGCACGACTCCTGACTTTTCCCTGTGTGTTATTTTTATTTTTGCTGTTGTAATTTATTGTTTTCTGTTTGCTATTGTAGTAAAGTGTTTTTATTGCATGTACAGCACTTTGGCTCGACCAAAAATCTTTTTAAAAATGTGCTATATAAATAAAACTTGATTTGATGTCTTGTGAATTCTCCGACCGAAGCTCCAAATAAACCGTCAGTGTTTTCCATCAAAGCTCCAGCTCTCCCCGTGTCTCTGAGTCCTGTTTCTAATTGCTTCAGAAGTTTCCCTCACACTTGTAAGGGCAGAATAATTTGTATCCCTTCATGATGAAACTACCTTGTTCTCCCTGCACTCCTAGGGGTCCTCGGGACCCGGAGGCACCTGGCTGGCCCTTCAGGAATATTTGGTTAAAAACCGTCTGATGAAAGAAAAACACACACATCTGAAAAGCTGGAAAACTTTGATTTCATAGACAAATGTTCTCTCCTGTTGTAGCCTGGCTAACTGTCGATTACATCATTAATACAGCATCTATTTACACAATTTGAATGATCAATAAGTCAAAAGGATTCATGAAAAAGAAAAAGAAAAGTTTTAAAATGACTCACCTCTCCTGGAAGACCTGGAAAACCACGATCACCTTTCTCCCCCTGCACACACACACACACACACACACACACACACACACACACACACACACACACACACACACACACACACACACACACACACACACACACACACAGACACACACACACACACACAGAGACACACAGAGACACACACACACACACACACACACACACACACACACACACACACACACACACACACACACACACACACACACACACACAGAGACACACACACACACAGAGACACACAGAGACACACACAACACAGAGACACACAGAGACACACACACACACACACAGAGACACACAGAGACACACAGAGACACACAGAGACACACAGAGACACACAGAGACACACACACACACACACAGAGACACACAGAGACACACAGAGACACACACACACACAGAGACACACATACACACAGAGACACACACAGAGACACACACACACACACACAGAGACACACAGAGACACACACACACACACACACACACACACACACACAGAGAGACACACACACACACAGAGAGACACACAGAGACACACACACACACACACACACACAGAGACACACACACACACACACACACACACACACACACACACACACACACACACACAACACACACACAGGACACACACACACACAGCGACACAACACACACACACACAACACACACACACACACACACACACAACACACACACACACACACACACACACACACACCACACACACACAGAGACACACAGACACACAGGACACAACAGAGACACCACACGAGACACACAGAGACACAACACACACACACACACACACACAGAGACACACACACACACACACACACACACAGAGACACACACAACACACACACACACACAGAGACACACACACACACACACACACACAGAGACACACACACACACACACACGCACACATATATATATATATGTTTGTATTGTTCTTAGTTTTTTTTATATAGTTATTTGTTGATCGTGTTTAGTTTAGATTAAACAGTGCAGGAAGAGGCCGAAACCCCACCAGGCTCATTTGAAGCCTGAACCTAAATAATGTTAAAATTAAAGTTAATATACAATTTCTTTTTAAATATTGATGGCAAAGTATAAGAAGATCAAAAAATAAAAACAAGTAGACAATAACAAAATGTACTAATTACTTTGATCATATCCAGCAACTCATTTTGACTTCTGTCTATATCACAAAGTGTCACATTTGAAAATACTTAGTAAATATTTAGTTTTCCTGATTTAACCACAGAGGAAATGTTTTACAGATGCTTGTTTCCAACTTCATGAGAAACTCTTGAGTTTCTACAACTTTCTGATGATATTATGTAGTTTACTCAAACAAGTTTAAGATTTCTGACAATCAATCAATCAATCACTCACCGTGGCTCCTTCTATACCCGGAGGTCCGAGGTACCCACGAACCCCTGCTTCCCCCTGCAGAAACAGTCACCATTATTACAGGCTGTCCACACTGCAAACGGATGGTTAGCATTCTTGTTAGCTTAGCATGTTACCTGTACTCCCAGCTCTCCAAGGACTCCATCCTTCCCCGGTTTACCCTGAAACACAAAGCAGCATGTTGGACCCAGAATACACCGGGACATGTTTCTGATGCGGTACAGTAAATATATATAAATATATACAATGGAAAAAGGGGCACTGCATTACAAATTAATAGAACAAATTCCACATTTCCAAAATAAGTAAATTTAAGACAAAAAAATATAAAAAATGCACACATTTACAATAGAAATGTTTGGTATATTCTAGTATGTTAAAGTGATAGATTTACAAGAACATTTTTGAAAAACTTATAAAACTATATTGAATATTTCTAAATGAATTTGAATGTTTATTCTAAATTGTTATCATGTTTATTTGAGAGGGTAGCATTTCATATAATCCAATTCATTTCTATTGATGTATTTTCTATACCCTTATTTTGAAAATTTCGAATTGGTTAGCTGGCCAGTCCTGTTGTGATTGGTCAACAGCTTAGAGATGTCCCGCCCCTTAGACCATTTACATGCACAAAAAACAATAAAACACACTACAGGATAGGGAACACCCAGGCCTCTTCCAGGTCATGATAAACTATCGGTGAGCTGGATGCAATCCTACCTGGAGGGGAGAGAACAGATGGTGGAGGTAAACGGTACTCTGTCCCCCCCCCTCCCAGTGAGCTGTGGTGTTCCACAAGGAAGCATATTAGGTCCGTTACTGTTCCTAATTTATGCAAATGACATGTCATCAGCATGTGACTGCAACTTGTTCCTGTTCGCGGACGACTCAGCCCTGCTGGTCTCTGACAGGAGCAGATTGCAGGTTGAAAAAACCCTCAGCTCCGAGCTCGGCAGAATCTGCACCTGGCTCGCCGATAATAAATTATCATTACACCTGGGTAAAACAGAGTCCATTCTCTTCGGTTCGAAACATAATCTCAGCAAATCCGACGACTTCTCAGTTGCAGTGGGTGACATTATTGTCACAAGTAAGAAGGAAATTACATACCTAGGATCTATTCTTGAGGCAAACCTCTCCTGTGACAAAATGGCATCCAATGTAATAAAAAAAGTCAATCAAAGAACTAGATTCCTATACCGGATCTCCTCTCTGGTAAACAAAAACACCCTGAAAACTCTGGCAGGAGCACTCATTCAAGGGTACTATGACTATGCTTGCACGTCATGGTACCATAGCACCTCCAAGGCGCTAAAAATAAAACTTCAAACATCGCAAAATAAACTGGTCAGACTACTGCTTGACCTTTCATCTAGAACCCACCTCACCTCTGCCCACTTTGACAACCTAGGATGGCTTAGAGTAGACGACAGAGTACAGCTACTTGCAATGGGCCTGGTCTACAAGATCCACTACACCTCTATGGTACCCATGTACATGTCAAAATTCTTCCCAAAGGTCAAGGAATACCATGATCATAACACCAGAGGGAGCTCCACAAATCATGTAAAACCCAGATTTGGCACAAAAAAAGGGGAATACACGTTTCGCAATTATGCCACATCAAGGTGGAACGCTCTTCCCACAACTGTAAAGGAAAGTAAAACTATACTTACCTTCAAAACCTCTCTTAAAGAGCACCTTCGGGGGAAAGCATTGCAAAACTGGCCCCGGTAATGGTACAAATCTCAACCTGTCGTACAATGGACAGCTTCCCCCCCCCCATCTATGTATATACTCGCATTTTAGACTCTGTTACTAACTGTATATCTGTAGACTTGGTATGTCTTAAATGTCCGGTTAGGATGTATTAGAACGAAATCTAAAATGAAAATTGTAAATAATCCATCTGTATGTAAAAAACCACCTGTATGTAAATTGTAAATAAGCCATCTGTATGTCAAATATGTCTTATATGTCTTAAATGATATGATGAATTGGAAATGGGGGACCCTGATGTAAACAAGACGAAAGTCTTTCTCTGGTCTGCATCCCCTTAACAATTGTATGTTTTGAGCTGTACTGTACTGTACCCAATATACAAGCTGTTAATAAACTTTTCAATCAATCAATCAATAAACCCAACATGTAATTAATACAAATATTCAATCAATTAGCTGCTTGTTTGCCGGGTTCTGTTGTAGTCGATGAGTGTAAATTAATTTTGAATACGTATCATATCGATATCATAAATGTCTCTTACTAGTGATCCGGGATCTCCTGGCCCGCCCTTTTCTCCTTTGACCCCCAGTTTCCCCGGGACACCCTGGTGGAGAAAACACAGTTCATCTGACTCTGATAATGAACAAAAGTGAGCATGTTTGTTTATTAAATGTTTCTGACAGACAGACAGACAGGTCATCAGAATGTGAGACGGGTTTTACTTACAAGTAGACCAAGACAACCTTTCGCTCCAATGTCACCTGGTTCTCCCTGAAATACAAAAAAAACAAACTGAGAAAACAGGCGACAAACGGACGGACAAACGGACAGACAAACGGACAAATTGACAGACAAACGGACAGACAGACGGACAGACAGACGGACAGACAAACGGACAGACAGACGGACAGACAGACGGACAGACAGACGGACAGACAGACGGACAGACAAACGGACAAATTGACAAACGGACAGACAAACGGACAGACAAACGGACAGACAAACGGACAAATTGACAGACAAACGGACAGACAGACGGACAGACAAACGGACAGACAATCGGACAAATGGACAGACAAACGCACACATTGACAGACAAACGGACAGACAGACGGACAGACAGACAGACAGACAGACAGACAGACAGACAGACAGACTGACAAACGGACAGACAATCGGACAAACGGACAGACAAACGGACGGACAAACAGACAAATTGACAGACAAACGGACAGACAGACAGACAAACGGACAGACGGAGAGACAAACGGACAGACAAACGGACAGACAATCGGACAAATGGACGGACGGACAAACGGAGAGACAAATGGACAGACAAACGGACAGACAAATGGACGGACAAACAGACAAATTGACAGACAAACGGACAGACAGACGGAGAGACAAACGGACAGACAAACGGACAAATTGACAGACAAACGGACAGACAGACGGACAGACAGACAAACGGACAGACGGAGAGACAAACGGACAGACAAACGGACAGACAATCGGACAAATGGACGGACGGACAAACGGAGAGACAAATGGACAGACAAACGGACAGACAAATGGACGGACAAACAGACAAATTGACAGACAAACGGACAGACAGACGGAGAGACAAACGGACAAATTGACAGACAAACGGACAGACAGACGGCCAGACAGACAAACGGACAGACGGACAGACAAACGGACAGACAAACGGACAGACAATCGGACAAATGGACGGACGGACAAATGGACAGACAAACAGACAGACAAACGGACGGACAAACGGACGGACGGACAAACGGACGGACAAACGGACGGACAAACGGACGGACAAACGGACAGACAAATGGACGGACAAACGGACAGACAAATGGACGGACGGACAAATGGACAGACACACGGACGGACAAATGGACGGACAAACGGACAGACAAACGGACGGACAAACAGACAGACACACGGACGGACAAACAGACAGACACACGGACGGACAAACAGACAGACAAATGGACAGACAAACGGACGGATAAACAGACAGACACACGGACGGACAAACAGACAGACAAACGGACGGACAAACAGACAGACAAATGGACAGACAAACGGACGGATAAACAGACAGACACACGGACGGACAAACAGACAGACAAACGGACGGACAAACAGACAGACAAATGGACAGACAAACGGACGGATAAACAGACAGACCTTCAGTTCTTTGGGTCCTTCAGCATAAAGTTTAATTCCTTTCTGTCCAGGAACCCCCGTCGGACCGCGATAACCCTGAAAATCAAAAGCAGCTGGCGGTGATGATGATGAAGATGATGATGATGGTGTTTTACAGGTTAGAAACATTTGAGTAAGTGTTTTATTGTCTGCTCACATTTCAATCAGAGTGTAACATTTTACAGGTGACGTGACTTTTTTGCGATTAGCTTCAATATTAGCATCAGCATCAGAATCAAGTTTTGGGGAATTTGTCTTTGTCTTAAGGTGCATACATAAACATAGGAAAATACATTTAAGAAAACTATAATAACATTAAAAAATATAAAAAATTCTCGTAAAACATAGCAATATTGACATTGAATGTGGGTTGAAATCGTAGTAATACAATTGGAATAAAAGTAAGGTTTCTCTTCAGACCCGTCGGCTCACCTTCTGTCCGCGGGGGCCTGGTATCACCGGACTGGGACCCTCCTGACCCTGAAACACAAACACAGCTTCATCAGGAGAGAGTGACATGATTCAGGGTCATGCTATAACATTTTTGCAGCTAAATACAGAACCGTTTTTTCATTTTTATTGACCAATGAGTTTATGATTAACATGTATTATAGCCTCTTAATTTTGCTCTCAAGGTCAATCTAATTCCTGATGCATTTAACTTTAAATTAACTAAATGTAGGGTGAGAATTTATTTTTTCACATATATATACTGTAGGAGAAATATTTATTGCAATGTCAGTTTTTCCAAGATCGTGAAACCCTAATTTACATTATGTGCGATTAAAGTCCACTGTGTGTTAACTAACGAGCCCCTAAAGTCTAGAGAAGAGCAACATATTAAATGATGTAAACAACATCCTAACTTGTAAGTTAAGATACCAACTTTCCAAACAGAATATTCACTTCCAAATATAGATATATAGATAAGATTGTTTGGTGGTTCTGTTGTAAACATTTTAAAGATTTATTTTGTCCAGTGTTTGTTGATTTTGGCCTGAGTTTGTTACAGTGGTTAAAAACAAGATGAATTTGTTTGTAAAAGTGCAATGAGGATTATTAGCACACGTACCTTCTCTCCTGCTAATCCTGAAAACCCTGGATTTCCCTACATTTAAAAGAGACCATAAAGGAAAGAGCTGACGTCAGTGGGTTGACGCGTCAGTTACAGACATTTAAATAAAGTTTGATAGGTAAAGACTTTACAGGAAGTCCGGAAGGTCCTGGTTCTCCTGGAAAGCCGGGTTCCCCTGGATCTCCACTCAGCCCCTGCAACACAAACAGCTAATCAGAGGACTTTGTCCACTAGCCAATCAGAGGATTTTCTCCACCAGCCAATTAAATGACTTTCTCCACCAGACAGTCAGAAGATTTTTTGTCCATTAGCCAATCAAACAATACTATCCATTAGCTAATTAAAGGATTTTCTCCACTAGCAAATTAGAGCAATTTCTCCAACAGCCAATCAGAGGATTTCTCCACCAGCCAATCACAATCACAAATATAGAATATTACAAGTCAGATAACAAAACATCCACAAAAAATTAAGAACACTGACATATTCTCCTTCTCGTCCTTGGGGTCCTGGTGCTCCTTTAATATCTGGAGTTGCTGCAAAAACGTAAGTGTCTCCCTGTAACCAAAAACAGAAACATAACACGGTTCAATGTTTCTTTTATCTGTTAGAAAAGAAACCAGTAATAATTCCCACATGAGTAATATTTAAAAACAATCAATACAAAAATACGTAAAAGAAAAAAGATAATACATTTTTAAATAAATGTAAAAAAGACTTTAAAGGTAGGGTAGGTAAGTTTGAGAAACCGGCTCGAGATACACTTTTTGTTATATTCCATGGAATGCTCTTAACATCCCGATAGCAATGAATATCTGAAATGCTTTGACAAAAAATACATAAATAAATATCATCTGTGGAAGCTGTAGTACTGTAAAAAGCACGACCAATCATCTGAGCCGGCCCGGCTAAAATAACTGGATGGCCTGCCTGCCTGTCAGCCTTCCATCTGTGCACAAACTTATCTCGTGCCCTCATTGGTCATGTGCACGTTCGTGTGTGTTGGAGGAGGGGCTCTGTGAGGAAGTGGCAGATTTTCTCCGGTTGTGTATTTTCAAATTCTAGCGATCTCGAGCCGGTTTCTCCAAAATTACCTACCCCACCTTTAAGGCCTGTACTCCAAAAGTATTATCTAGTAAAAACATAAATAAGTTTAGCAAACATTCAGCAAGCTGTCTTCCCTCATATAAAGAATAATAAAGATATAATTATATTATACATATAATATACTGTATATGTATTCACGTGAGAAATGTGTGGTTCTATCACATCAATGACAGGCACTGTATGAATATGTTCAGAAATTGATATTCATACGTGTTATGTTATTCTAGCCCCGGAACTGTTTAGTATTAACTGCATGTGTGGCTCAAGTGAAAACCCTTTTTCATTTTGTACCAAGATTGAAAACATAATGACAGTATGTGAGTTTGTGCCGGCGTTACCTTTGCCCCTCGCAGTCCTGATCGACCCTGAAACACAGAAGCATAGTTAGCCTTAGCTTCTTATAAGATAAGATAAGATAAGAAGGACTTGCAGCAGCATAAAAAGACATGGCATTGTACATTAGAGAAATGAAAAGACTAGAAATAAACAATCCAAAATGTAAACATCTCAATAGAAATAAAATGGCATTCAAAAAAGTAGAAAATATACATGTTGAATTACAAATGTACAGTAACAGAATATAAAGCAGGATATTATATATACATAACTAGCCTAGTTTAGCTTCAGCTTGCAGTGATACAAATGTTTCAAAAGGTCAACAGGAAGTATTCAAAGCATCCAACCACCGCTTTAGAATAGAATCCTTTATTGTCATTATACAGGTATACAATGAGATGAGTAGAGCTACTCCATTTGTTGAGGTGCCATCAAGAATACAAAAACCAACAAGAGACGTACAACATTCAGGAGGAGACAACATACAAACAACAAGCATTCATACTTCAATATTCTTACGGTCAGTCGGTGGGACTTACTTGAATGCCGCCAGGACCTGGAGCCCCAGAGAACCCTGGGTAACCAACATCGCCCTGGAAGACACCAATAAGTATATTAATAAGTGTTTGTGCGAATGAGGCCAGGTGATTTCCGTTTCATGGAGTAACCTCTCTGAAAAGTCAAGGGTAGAGCTGTTCTGTGAAGTGTGACGTTATTTAAATCTATGATGCTGAGTCCAAGTGAAAAACAGAAATGAAAGTGCTGGGAATGTCGTTCATAAAAGTGTCTGATAGTTGTATTTCACCTTCAAAATCATGTTTTAAATGCATGTTAATTTTACATCTGGTGTGCCACAGGGCACGAGTCAAGATCCTCTGTTTTCACATTTACATGCTTCTCAAATGCTACCCACGTCATTAGAAGACATAATGTGTATTTTTTAACAGATGACAACCCAGAATATATTCTTGTCTTCTTTGTGATAGTAATGATGAA
>NW_022987979.1:27500-30000 GCF_902827165.1 Trematomus bernacchii | reverse complement strand
ACAGAACGCATGTAAATATCTTTCTCCAAATGAGGCATTGATGGGATCTGATAACAATCTGAAAACACTGAGGTGCTTGATGTAGTGAAGAGAACTATAGGTCTAAATAAACGAATGTTGCTGTCCTGTAACATCGGAGGTTTGTTCCCTGAGCTGAAGTTATCAAACATTAAATATCCATCAGACTCCAGATTATTTCAGTATTTTTTTAACTAAAAGAGGACTCGGGACAAAACCCTGGGGAACTCCACTATCTTGTTTTTAAGTTGATTAAATAATGGAAAGAGTGATCATTAGATGGATGTTGTTACCTTTTCTCCAGGAAAGCCCTGGTTTCCCTCGTTTCCGGGATAACCAATCACTCCAGGAAGTCCATCGTATCCAACGTAACCAAATTCACCCTGCAGACAAAAGCACAAGTGGATCTCATGAGGATAATGTCCTATTTCTGTGTTGGTCCCTGAAGGCAGCATCTCCTTGGTCCAATGGGATTTCTCCGTGTGATTTTGGATTATGTCAGAAAATAATCTCTGTGTCAAACAAACGTTTATGATACTTACACGTTTAGTTCAGCAGGATAATCTCCACATACTAACACCACTTTATGATTTCTGAAGTAAAGAGCTAATGTTGGGCTATAAAGGAACTACAGCACGGTCACATGACTTCACGTCAGCACCGCTAAACTAAAGGAGGCTAATGTTGGGCTATAAAGGAACTACAGCACAGTCACATGACTTCACGTCAGCACCGCTAAACTAAAGGTGGCTAATGTTGGGCTATAAAGGAACTACAGCACGGTCACATGACTTCACGTCACCACCGCTAAGCTAAAGGTGGCTAATGTTGGGCTATAAAGGAACTACAGCACGGTCACATGACTTCACGCCACCACCGCTAAGCTAAAGGAGGCTAATGTTGGGCTATAAAGGAACTACAGCACGGTCACATGACTTCACGCCACCACCGCTAAGCTAAAGGAGGCTAATGTTGGGCTTTAAAGGAACTACAGCACGGTCACATGACTTCACGTCACCACCGCTAAGCTAAAGGAGGCTAATGTTGGGCTATAAAGGAACTACAGCACGGTCACATGACTTCACGTCACCACCGCTAAGCTAAAGGAGGCTAATGTTGGGCTACAAATTAACTACAGCACGGTCACATGACTTCACGTCACCACCGCCAATGTCGTAGAACAAAACGTTAAAATCTCTCCGGTTTGTGTTAACCACAGAACTTATTTCAGGCTAACAACCAAAAACAAATTCAGAAAACCATTGACCTCCAGATCAGGGGACAGGAAGTGAGGAAATGCTGAGTCATGTCACGGTTTTAGGACTCATTCCTTCTCTGAACAGTTTTACTCAGGTGAAGTGAGGGGTCAGTTCCCCTGCTGTCCACACGGTGGCAGTACACCCAGGTACACTCAGGTACATCTTGGCTGTGTTCCAGGTTCCGGAGAGAGCAGACGGACGTTTCATGTTCACCCGAGAGGAACCAGCCTTTTTTATCCTTCCAAAACACACCTGAGATCACAGAGCTCGCACCTGGGTGGCCTTCAGACTTCAGACTCCACTGCACACTCAGATCTCAGCCTTTCTTTGAAATATCTTTCTTTAAATGTGGTCTTTTTATCATCTTCTCCTTTTGAGTTTGATTCTAATCCCCTATTGTACCTTTACCAAATAAAATTCCTGTTTTTCAACCTGTTTTCTGAAGCACCTTCACGTGGTGCGATACAAATACATGGATTGACGCTATAAAGAAAAACTATCAAATCTAAATTCTACAAAAACCTAAAATTGCTTCAAGCTGTGGTGAAAAAGGACTGAAATACTCCGTAACAAATAAAATAAATGCTGTAAAACCATCCCATCACCTCAGCTGGGAATTATCTCTGATAAAACTCACTGTTTACCTCAGTGGTTCTCAACTGGTGTAAACCCAAAAGTGGGTCGCGGACCCGTTTCGAGTGGGTCGCAGATGTGTGAGTGAAGAAAAAAGTCAAACTTTTATTTTGAAGGCCCGATGTTCTAACGCTGTGCATGCAGTATGCGTTGGACTGGAAGTACCGGAGACTTCTGTCACGTAGTGATCATCTTCTCAATGAAACATCTTTGCTGATGTTTTTTCGAGTCTTCTGGCCAATCAGAATCCAGATGGTTGCCGGAAGTCCCCACGGAGAATAACTTTGCGGTAGAACTATTCTTTATAACACATAATGAAATATGACCCCCGGTCTGATGACTGACAGGTCACAGAACAATGGGGGCTATCTACCCTTACCCACAAAGTAATTCACACAGACTCTCCTCTTTGCTCTTCTCTCTGTGAGGAGCAGCAAGATGTCAGAACTAAGTGAAAAACAAACAATGGCATCAAATATTATTAATATGTCGAGTAGTAATAGATTTATTTATTTTCTTCTCAGTGTACCAGAATGCGTAGTTTATATGTTAGTATGTATAGAAATCTCCTGGGGGAGAATCCCCCCAGA
>NW_022987979.1:15000-17500 GCF_902827165.1 Trematomus bernacchii | reverse complement strand
ATCAGCACTTTGGAAACAGTGTGTGTGTGTGTGTGTGTGTGTGTGTGTGTGTGTGTGTGTGTGTGTGTGTGTGTGTGTGCGTGTGTGCGTGCTGTGTGTGTGTGTGTGTGTGTGAGTGTGTGTGTGTGTGTGTGTGTGTGTGTGTGTGTGTGTGTGTGTGTGTGTGCGTGTGTGCGTGCGTGCGTGCGTGCGTGCGTGCGTGCGTGCGTGCGTGCGTGCGTGCGTGCGTGCGTGCGTGCGTGCGTGCGTGCGTGCGTGCGTGCGTGCGTGTGTGTGTGTGTGTGTGTGTGTGTGTGTGTGTGTGTGTGTGTGTGTGTGTGTGTGTGTGTGTGTGTGTGTGGCTGTAACGAAGCAGCAGTCGCTCTTTAGCTGTCTAATGAAGGTAGAAGGCACAGCTCCACTTCCTACTTGGCGAACCTGTAACTTTCTCTTGTGCACGAGAAAGTATATCGTGATGAGCGAACACGTGTCACTTGGCCCAGGTGGTTTCCGCAGAACGGACAAAACATGTTTAACCACCATAAAGGTCCATGGGTACCGGCGGGCTACCCGCGTCTTCACGTCACTTCTGGGATGATGGGCATTCCCTTTCCGGTTTGATTCTCTAGTTTGTTAAAGTGTTTCACATTTTGTTAAATCGCTTTGGTAAAAGTGTTTTATAAAATGTAAATTTGTCTCACACTTTGTAATTGTCGATTGCAGCTCTCAGCCACCGTAAAACATAGACGGTCACATCATTCATATAGCAGTATTTAGTCGTGCAAAAGAACGTCATTATTGACCATTATTAATAACATTGCACATGTAATATAGCAGAGAGAGTCATGATGGTATTTATTTTGCACATAGAGGTGGAAGTTGTCAGGTCTCTTTACTGAAGGGTGAGGAGTTATAGAGATCTGTTTCAATGAAAAGGTTTGAGTCACAACGAAACAATGCCACATATAAATAACAATATATGAAACTATTACAAACAGTCTGTCATGTTTTTGCACTTTAAGGAAAGATCCTACTCTTCTGTTTCCTGCACAATAGAATAATAAAATAATAGGATAATTTAGTACAAAATCCCAGAAGCATTTTGTAAACAGAAAATAATCATTAATGGATTTCACGGTTTCTTTCATATCTTATAATATTCATATTTGTTTTTATGATCAGGAATAAAGGTGGTTAAAGAATATGAAAATAACATTAAAGCGTATTACTAATAAGTATTTCTTTGAATGTTTTTATACGCAGCAGTTAGTTTGCAGCTTTATGTCTTCGTCGTGGCCTGAGGAGAATTAGATTTTCAGGAAGTTCTGAAAAATATATTATTTAACGTTGTTTTTCGCAAAAGAAAGATGCTCAGATAATGAAAGATATTGGTCTTTATATTTGTTCAACTTAAAGGTGGGGTAGGTAAGTTTGAGAAACCAGCTCGAGTGCGCTAGAATTAGAAAATACACAACCGGAGAAAATCTGCCACTTCCTCACAGAGCCCCTCCTCCAACACACACGAACGCGCACATGACCAATGAGGGCACGAGATCAGTTTGTGCACAGATGGAAGGCTGACAGGCAGGTAGGCCATCCAGTTATTTTAGCCGGGCCGGCTCAGATGATTGGTCGTGCTTTTTACAGTACTACAGCTTCCACTGATGATATTTATTTATGGATTTTTTTGTCAAAGCACTTCAGATATTCATTGCTATCGGGATGTTAAGAGCATTCCATGGAATATAACAACAAGTGTATCTCGAGCCGGTTTCTCAAACTTACCTACCCCACCTTTAAAGATAAATACATGTTATGCTGCTGAATATCCCTCGAGATCTTGTTTGTGAAACTGTTTCTTCAAAGTGTTTTAGATGAAATACTTTGAATTAGATGAAAGAGGTGGGACGTTACTAACGACTTTGACAAAGGAAAACAAATTGGCATTATAATTATTTGTAATTATTGATTTGAATTAACAAAAACAATGTTTTTAATTATTTTTTAATATTATTTATTTGTATTAAGAAAAATAAAATATTAAAATGAAAATTACAACAATTCAATTACATTTTAATATACATCCTCGTGGTTCATTGGGCTCATTGTAAGTCGCTTAGGATAAAGACATCAGTTAAATGTGATGTAAACATACTGTATGCCCCCCCCCCCCCTCTCTCTCTCTCTCTCTCTCTCTCTCTCTCTCTCTCTCTCTCTCTCTCTCTCTCTCTCTCTCTCTCTCTCTCTCTCTCTCTTCATGCTTTTATTTTGTAGCGCGGGCACCAGAAGTGTGTGTGCGGCAGGGTTCGAGTTATAAACTGAGCTCTATGGGGGTCTTTAAAACTAACGCACACGCACACACTCAAACACACACACACACACACACACACACACACACACACACACACACACACACACAGCAGCAGCCCTCTACTTGCTACAAACTTAAATATGAAAAGGTTCGACTACGCACACACACATCATCTCGGCTCGCGCAGCACGCTCACAGGCACAGATTGCG
>NW_022987979.1:0-10000 GCF_902827165.1 Trematomus bernacchii | reverse complement strand
GTGTCCCCTGGTCTCCAGCAGCTGTGTGTGTCACTCTTTAGTGTCCCCTGGTCTCCAGCTGTGTGCGTCACTCTTTAGTGTCCCCTGGTCTCTCAGCTGTGTGCGTCACTCTTTAGTGTCCCCTGGTCTCCAGCAGCTGTGTGTGTCACTCTTTAGTAGTCCCCTGGTTCCAGCAGCTGTGGTGCGTCACTCTTTAGTGTCCCCTGGTCTCCAGCCGCTGTGTGCGTCACTCTTTAGTGTCCCCTGGTCTCCCAGCTGTGTGCGTCACTCTTTAGTGTCCCCTGGTCTCCAGCTGTGTGCGTCACTCTTTAGTGTCCCCTGGTCTCCAGCTGTGTGCGTCACTCTTTAGTGTCCCCTGGGTCCCCAGCTGTGTGCGTCACTCTTGTGTCCCCGGTCTCCAGCTGTGTGCGTCACTCTTTAGGTCTCCAGCTGTGTGCGTCACTCTTTAGTGTCCCCTGGTCCTCTCCCAGCTGTGTGCGTCACTCTTCAGTGTCCCCTGGTCTCCCAGCTGTGTGCGTCACTCTTTAGTGTCCCCTGGTCTCCCAGCTGTGTGCGTCACTCTTTAGTGTCCCCTGGTCTCCAGCTGTGTGCGTCACTCTTTAGTGTCCCTGGTCTCCAGCTGTGTGCGTCACTCTTTAGTGTCCCCTGGTCTCCCAGCTGTGTGCGTCACTCTTTAGTGTCCCCTGGTCTCCCAGCTGTGTGCGTCACTCTTTAGTGTCCCCTGGTCTCCAGCTGTGTGCGTCACTCTTTAGTGTCCCCTGGTCTCCAGCTGTGTGCGTCACTCTTTAGTGTCCCCTGGTCTCCAGCTGTGTGCGTCACTCTTTAGTGTCCACTGGTCTCCCAGCTGTGTGCGTCACTCTTTAGTGTCCCCTGGTCTCCCAGCTGTGTGCGTCACTCTTTAGTGTCCCCTGGTCTCCAGCTGTGTGCGTCACTCGTTAGTGTCCCCTGGTCTCCCAGCTGTGTGCGTCACTCTTTAGTGTCCCCTGGTCTCCCAGCTGTGTGCGTCACTCTTTAGTGTCCCCTGGTCTCCAGCTGTGTGCGTCACTCTTTAGTGTCCCCTGGTCTCCAGCTGTGTGCGTCACTCTTTAGTGTCCCCTGGTCTCCAGCAGCTGTGTGCGTCACTCTTTAGTGTCCCCTGGTCTCCAGCAGCTGTGTGCGTCACTCTTTAGTGTCCCCTGGTCTCTCAGCTGTGTGCGTCACTCTTTAGTGTCCCCTGGTCTCCAGCAGCTGTGTGTGTCACTCTTTAGTGTCCCCTGGTCTCCAGCAGCTGTGTGCGTCACTCTTTAGTGTCCCCTGGTCTCCAGCTGTGTGCGTCACTCTTTAGTGTCCCCTGGTCTCCAGCAGCTGTGTGCGTCACTCTTTAGTGTCCCCTGGTCTCCAGCAGCTGTGTGCGTCACTCTTTAGTGTCCCCTGGTCTCCAGCAGCTGTGTGCGTCACTCTTTAGTGTCCCCTGGTCTCCCAGCTGTGTGCGTCACTCTTTAGTGTCCCCTGGTCTCCCAGCTGTGTGCGTCACTCTTTAGTGTCCCCTGGTCTCCCAGCTGTGTGCGTCACTCTTTAGAGTCCCCTGGTCTCCCAGCTGTGTGCGTCACTCTTTAGTGTCCCCTGGTCTCCAGCTGTGTGCGTCACTCTTTAGTGTCCCCTGGTCTCCCAGCTGTGTGCGTCACTCTTTAGTGTCCCCTGGTCTCCAGCTGTGTGCGTCACTCTTTAGTGTCCCCTGGTCTCCCAGCTGTGTGCGTCACTCTTTAGTGTCCCCTGGTCTCCAGCGGTGTGCGTCACTCTTTAGTGTCCCCTGGTCTCCCAGCTGTGTGCGTCACTCTTTAGTGTCCCCTGGCCTCCCAGCTGTGTGCGTCACTCTTTAGTGTCCCCTGGTCTCCCAGCTGAATGTTCTCTAGATGCTGCACGTGTTGTTGCTGAAGATGTTTCTGCATTTGCATGTTAGTTTTAATGTTAGTGTTTTTATATTTGCATCCTTTCTGAAGCTGCAGCGTGTTTCTGTTAATGGAGGTGTTGTAGAGCGTTTGCACCTGCTAGCCTCCGTATAATTCTCATTCCAACTACTTCTCAGTACCTGGGTCAATGTACTGGGACACATTAACCACTTAATGCGAGACACTTTAAACAATGATGTTGTGTTTCTTTGTGTTCCTGCATTAGATGCTTGTTGCTGTAGTGAACGCGTGAAGTCACATGTCTCCCGTCTCCTTCTGGGAACTAAAGTCTCTATTAAGAAATTATAAAAAATACACAACATCTGCAGGACGACCGCCACTGTCGGAGCGTCTGGAGGCGGAGTCAGAGTGACGTGAAGAGGGCGGGACTTCCTGTGAGCGGGACGACAAGATGCTGCTGACTTCCTGCTGCTGGCTCTGGTAAGCTAAACACACACTAAGTATCTCAAACATTTATTTCAGTGACAGTAGAAGTACTCAGATCTTGTACTTGAGTAAAAGTAGAAAAGTATTATCATCAAAATATAGTTAAAGGTCACCTATCATGCTATTTTTAAGCAATAGCATAGGTCTCAGATATATAAAAATATATAAAAAACATATCTACAGTATGATGTTTTGCTCAAAATACCATACAGATCACCCATTCTAGCCATGCCTCATATCCCTCTATTTCACTTCCTGTTTCAAAAGTGCTGATTTGGGGTATAAAGCTTAAAAAAAAGAAGAAGAAATTGATAATAAAAAAGGAGGGGTCTGAGCTCATGTGGGACCCGGCAGCTACTGTCTAAACTAAATTCTGCCGTGATGAAACGCCATATCATGGATTATCAAGGATTGTCTCTGAAACAGTATGGAGCTCAAAGGCTTTCTCTCTTGCCGGTTATACCACAAGGTGAGTTCCTTTTGATTTCCTGCTTCTTCACACACATGCTCTCCAGTACAGGTTAGCTCTGAGTGTTAGCGATGCTAATGTAAACACCAACCATATTACGGCCAACACAGTCGGGCATTGTTTCTGATAGCAACTTTCTGATATTGAGTCATATCGGACGCAAATCTGGATCAGCTCCGTTGTTCCCCCGTTTTTAGAGATTTGGGTACGGAGGAAAAGAGAGAGGGTTTCATTTTCTGACGCTGCGTGAGTTCCCTGACACACCGGGGACACACCGGGGACACACCAGGGACACACCGGGGACACACCAGGGACACATATTTATGTATACAAGACATCAAAAAGTGCATTTTGCATGATAGGTCCCCTTTAAAGTAGCGACAGTAAAAGTAGTCATTGTGCAGATTGGTCCATTTCAGAATAATATATATGATATGTTTTATAATGATTGATCATGAAAGTGTTCTCAAAGCTGGTAAAGGTGCAGCTAGTTTGAATGACTTTGTATACTGCAGGGTAGCTTGTGGATTTACTCCAGGTGGAACTAACGTCTGATTTAACACTTGATTAGATTTCACATCATTCATCCACATCTGTGAAGTAACTAAAGGTATTAAATACACGTAGTGGAGTGCAGTCTGCTGGTCTGGTAATGAAAGCTGTGTTTCTTCTTCAGGTGTTTCCTGCTGATCCTGACAGTTCCTCCTGCTCTCGGGGTGAGTTCATCACTCTAATGGTTTTAATGGTTTTGCACAATTTAATAATGCACAAACATAACAGCTAACAAATCATGTACAGTGCAGGAAGAGGCAAAAAAAAACATTGGGCTTATTTAAAGCCTATACCTAAATAAAACTATTTAATATAAACACAAGATCATCAGAGGTGGGAGAAGTACTCAGATTTTGTACTCAAGTTAAATACCAGATTATAAAAATACTCTACTTTAAAGAGTCCTCTCCTGCTGATGTTCAGGTGTGTATCAGTATGCAGTGTCTCTACTTTAAAGAGTCCTCTCCTGCTGATGTTCAGGTGTATATCAGTATGTAGTGTCTCTACTTTAAAGAGTCCTCTCCTGCTGATGTTCAGGTGTATATCAGTATGTAGTGTCTCTACTTTAAAGAGTCCTCTCCTGCTGATGTTCAGGTGTATATCAGTAGTGTCTCTACTTTAAAGAGTCCTCTCCTGCTGATGTTCAGGTGTATATCAGTATGTAGTGTCTCTACTTTAAAGAGTCCTCTCCTGCTGATGTTCAGGTGTGTATCAGTATGCAGTGTCTCTACTTTAAAGAGTCCTCTCCTGCTGATGTTCAGGTGTATATCAGTATGTAGTGTCTCTACTTTAAAGAGTCCTCTCCTGCTGATGTTCAGGTGTATATCAGTATGTAGTGTCTCTACTTTAAAGAGTCCTCTCCTGCTGATGTTCAGGTGTATATCAGTAGTGTCTCTACTTTAAAGAGTCCTCTCCTGCTGATGTTCAGGTGTATATCAGTATGTAGTGTCTCTACTTTAAAGAGTCCTCTCCTGCTGATGTTCAGGTGTATATCAGTATGTAGTGTCTCTACTTTAAAGAGTCCTCTCCTGCTGATGTTCAGGTGTATATCAGTATGTAGTGTCTCTACTTTAAAGAGTCCTCTCCTGCTGATGTTCAGGTGTATATCAGTATGTAGTGTCTCTACTTTAAAGAGTCCTCTCCTGCTGATGTTCAGGTGTATATCAGTATGTAGTGTCTCTACTTTAAAGAGTCCTCTCCTGCTGATGTTCAAGTGTATATCAGTATGTAGTGTCTCTACTTTAAAGAGTCCTCTCCTGCTGAAGTTCAGGTGTATATCAGTATGTAGTGTCTCTACTTTAAAGAGTCCTCTCCTGCTGATGTTCAGGTCTATATCAGTATGTAGTGTCTCTACTTTAAAGAGTCCTCTCCTGCTGATGTTCAGGTGTATATCAGTATGTAGTGTCTCTACTTTAAAGAGTCCTCTCCTTCTGATGTTCAGGTGTATATCAGTATGTAATGTCTCTACTTTAAAGAGTCCTCTCCTGCTGATGTTCAGGTGTATATCAGTATGTAGTGTCTCTACTTTAAAGAGTCCTCTCCTGCTGATGTTCAGGTGTATATCAGTATGTAGTGTCTCTACTTTAAAGAGTCCTCTCCTGCTGATGTTCAGGTGTATATCAGTATGTAGTGCCTCTACTTTAAAGAGTCCTCTCCTGCTGATGTTCAGGTGTATATCAGTATGTAGTGTCTCTACTTTAAAGAGTCCTCTCCTGCTGATGTTCAGGTGTATATCAGTATGTAGTGTCTCTACTTTAAAGAGTCCTCTCCTGCTGATGTTCAGGTGTATATCAGTATGTAGTGTCTCTACTTTAAAGAGTCCTCTCCTGCTGATGTTCAGGTGTATATCAGTATGTAGTGCCTCTACTTTAAAGAGTCCTCTCCTGCTGATGTTCAGGTGTATATCAGTATGTAGTGCCTCTACTTTAAAGAGTCCTCTCCTGCTGATGTTCAGGTGTATATCAGTATGTAGTGTCTCTACTTTAAAGAGTCCTCTCCTGCTGATGTTCAGGTGTATATCAGTATGTAGTATCTCTACTTTAAAGAGTCCTCTCCTGCTGATGTTCAGGTGTATATCAGTATGTAGTGTCTCTACTTTAAAGAGTCCTCTCCTGCTGATGTTCAGGTGTATATCAGTATGTAGTGTCTCTACTTTAAAGAGTCTTCTCCTGCTGATGTTCAGGTGTATATCAGTATGTAGTGTCTCTACTTTAAAGAGTCCTCTCCTGCTGATGTTCAGGTGTATATCAGTATGTAGTGTCTCTACTTTAAAGAGTCCTCTCCTGCTGATGTTCAGGTGTATATCAGTATGTAGTGTCTCTACTTTAAAGAGTCCTCTCCTGCTGATGTTCAGGTGTATATCAGTATGTAGTGTCTCTACTTTAAAGAGTCCTCTCCTGCTGATGTTCAGGTGTATATCAGTATGTAGTGTCTCTACTTTAAAGAGTCCTCTCCTGCTGAAGTTCAGGTGTATATCAGTATGTAGTGTCTCTACTTTAAAGAGTCCTCTCCTGCTGATGTTCAGGTGTATATCAGTATGTAGTGTCTCTACTTTAAAGAGTCCTCTCCTGCTGATGTTCAGGTGTATATCAGTATGTAGTGTCTCTACTTTAAAGAGTCCTCTCCTGCTGATGTTCAGGTGTATATCAGTATGTAGTGTCTCTACTTTAAAGAGTCCTCTCCTGCTGATGTTCAGGTGTATATCAGTATGTAGTGTCTCTACTTTAAAGAGTCCTCTCCTGCTGATGTTCAGGTGTATATCAGTATGTAGTGTCTCTACTTTAAAGAGTCCTCTCCTGCTGATGTTCAGGTGTATATCAGTATGTAGTGCCTCTACTTTAAAGAGTCCTCTCCTGCTGATGTTCAGGTGTATATCAGTATGTAGTGTCTCTACTTTAAAGAGTCCTCTCCTGCTGATGTTCAGGTATATATCAGTATGTAGTGTCTCTACTTTAAAGAGTCCTCTCATGCTGATGTGCAGGTGTATATCAGTATGTAGCGTCTCTACTTTAAAGAGTCCTCTCCTGCTGATGTTCAGGTGTATATCAGTATGTAGTGCCTCTACTTTAAAGAGTCCTCTCCTGCTGATGTTCAGGTGTATATCAGTATGTAGTGTCTCTACTTTAAAGAGTCCTCTCCTGCTGATGTTCAGGTATATATCAGTATGTAGTGTCTCTACTTTAAAGAGTCCTCTCATGCTGATGTGCAGGTGTATATCAGTATGTAGCGTCTCTACTTTAAAGAGTCCTCTCCTGCTGATGTTCAGGTGTATATCAGTATGTAGTGTCTCTACTTTAAAGAGTCCTTCTCCTGCTGATGTTCAGGTGTTCCCACGGGCCTATCAGAAACCTTGCTCTCAGAAACAATGAGACATGTTTTGGAAGTAATATGGTCTGTGTTTACATTAGCATGCTAACACTCAGAGCTAACCTGTACTGGAGAGAGTATGTGTAAAGAAGCAGGAAATCAAAAGGAAGTCACCTTGTGGTAAACCTGAGAGAGAGAAAGAGTTTGAGCTCCATACTGTTTCAGAAATAATCCTTGATGTGGTTTGGAACATGATATGGAGTTTAATCACGGCAGCATTTAGCTGAGTCTCTGCTGGGAGAATTATTTCAAAGCTACAGACCCAGAATCAGCACTTAAGTAACAGCTGGAAGAGAGGGGGATGACGCTAAAATACATGGCCTGTTTGGTATTTTGAGCAAAACACTTCATAGACATGTTTTTTATATATCTGTATATACCTGAGACCCATAATATATGCCTAAAAATTGCTTAATAGTAGACCTTTAAGGCAAACAGCTGATGCAGAAAACAGAGGAATATTGGGAGAAATCTGATGGGTGGTGGACAGCAGATAGCTAGCTAGCGATAGCCACATTCCTGCTGATAGCTACGCCTGAATGATAACCTGGTTTACACAACGCTGCAGGAATGTGGTGCTACACAAACACTGCTGCATGCTGGGAAACACACCGTCTGGGGCCCACTGAGATTAAAAAACACACACACACACTTGTCCAGGTCACCAAGGGGGGCCCTCAGTGTGGGACGTGTGAAGCGGGGACCGTCAGTTTTATTATTCTATCTTTACTGAAAAAGGACCGGGAATAAAAACACAAACAGCTCACACAGAGTACACAGAGTGCATGCAGTATTAATACACGGAGTACACAGAGTGCATGCAGTATTAATACACAGAGGACACAGAGTACATGCAGTATTAATACACAGAGGACACAGAGTACATGCAGTATTAATACACAGAGGACACAGAGTACATGCAGTATAAATATACAGATTACACAGAGTACATGCAGTATAAATATACAGATTACACAGAGTACATGCAGTATAAATATACAGATTACACAGAGTGCATGCAGTATGTTTTGACTGCCTCTCTGTTTGATGATATCTGATATAAGAACAGAAGCTCCACATCTGTCCTCATTCACACCGATCAGAGTGTGTGTGTGTGTGTGTGTGTGTGTGTGTGTGTGTGTGTGTGTGTGTGTGTGTGTGTGTGTGTGTGTGTGTGTGTGTGTGTGTGTGTGTGTGTGTGTGTGTGTGTGTGTGTGTGTGTGTGTCAGGAGAAATGGATGCTTGATTGTCACTGGCGTTATCTGATAAACACACACACACACACACACACACACACACACACACACACACACAGTCAGCTGTCTGCGTGCTAAGGATCTCAGAGATGCTTGTCTGTCTGCTGGCTGTTTACATTCCTCGGTGTCTGCACACAGCATCAGAAACACAGAAACACACACTGTAGCAGACACACACACACACACACACACACACACACTGCAGCAGACACACACACACCTCTTTCTGATCCTGAAGCGATTCAACTTAAAAAAATCTGAAAACGTGACTCAGTTTTCCAAAGTATCGCCATTGCTCGAGACAATCAGCGATAGTAAATGTATTTTGTGACGCAGCGTTATTAAAACAAGGACAATGATCAAAAGGGCATGAACTACAAAGATAATGGAGCTTCATTTCCAAAAATATATCAATATTTAAACTGCAGCTGTCAAAGTACGGAGGCCGACAGTTCCATCAGTAGAAACACGCTGCAGCTTCAGAAAGGATGCAGATAGAAAAACACAAATGTTCCAAAACTGGGAGACCAGGGGACACTAACTTGACAACACGCTGCACATGTTGTCAAGTTGCTGAAGATGTTTCTTCATGTGGAACATTTGGGTTTTTATATCTGCTTCGTTGCACCTGGCTGTCGGACACCGTAGTTTATTTTGCATTTCGAGTAAAGAATTCCCTCCAATCAGACGACAGAGATCTAAAGTGATGTCGCAGCGTTTCTGATGATGTCATAACGCTGTTGTGGTGACGTTGTTGTTGTTGTTTTTCTGTTGGTTTCCAGGGCGATCACACAGAGCCTTGCGGCGGTCGGGACTGCTCCACCTGTCAGTGTTTTCCCGCCAAAGGAGCGATGGTGAGTCTCCGCCCACTCTTTTTACACACCTGTGACACCTTCACTGACACACACACACACGCGCACACACACACACACACACACACACACACACACACACACACACATACTGCAATGTTATTTCCTTTTATTTAGTGGGAACGCTGATACAGCATTCCCACTAAATGTTATGCCACGGACGAAAAGTTTATTATTATTCCGTCCAATTATTTTGTCCCTCTTCTTCTCCCACATTCCACATCGCAGAAACTCCGTTCAAACATCAAAACGTTCAGCTCGGTCGGGAATCGATGGCTATTACTTTTATCATTCATAACTTTCATAATTCCAGAGATACATCCCATAATTCATCACATTTTTAACATTGAAGTCAATGGAGAAATTCTTCAGACTTCAACAAATCTTCATGCGACTTCAACTGCTAACTGTTCATTCATACTTTCACTCAGAAACCTCATTCCAACTTTAAAATGTTACACATGTTTCTGACATTATTCGTGTAACACAACTTTGTAACACAATCTGATTCTTACTTTTAGAGATATTAAACATTGTTCAGACCTTGGTACAGAGGTTTTCTTCAGATTTTAACATTAACTAGAGTACGTGATGTCACAGCTAGAGGGTATGAAATTTTGAAATGTGCCTTCATATATTTCATATATTTTTTTAAAACTGCCATAATTCCCAAACCCTACATTCCTGAGACATAATGTTTCATGATAAACGTAGGAAAACATCTCGTAGCTTGAAAAATGACAAATAATTAAGCAAAATAATTAAACAAAATGCCTCTTGAGGGCATGAAGTGACAAAAACGTTCAACATGTCTCCATTAAAGCCCATTGTAATTTCAGGCAGATATTTCCTCACAGCAGCAGCCGCACACCTTTCTTAAACTGCCAAAAAGGCCACATTATTAACCCGAAAGTACACAAAAATTACACTTCAGATACTCAACTTCCTTGACATGCTTCACGTTTTGAAATTTCACAGATATCTGTTATCGTTCTTCCACAAAACGTTCACATGTAACAGGTTCATCTCTCATTCAGAACAATGAAACCTTTGAAGTCTAGGCACCTCGTTAGCTCAACGATGAACACCTGTGCAATGGAAGACGATGAT
>NW_022987978.1:47500-53292 GCF_902827165.1 Trematomus bernacchii | reverse complement strand
ACACCATATATCATACTAAAACTACACCATATATCACACTAAAACTACACCATATATCACACTAAAACTACACCTTCATCATCACATTATTTGTAGTTTAGGTTGTATTTAAACTGTAGTTTGGTTTGTATTCAAGCTTTAGTTTGGGTTGTATTTAAGCTGTAGTTTTGGCTGTATTTGAGCCGTACATTGACTAGTTTGGTTTGTATTTAAGCTGTCGTTTGGCAGTACATTGGCTGTGGTGTAGCTGTAAACCTCTCCTTGTTTATTTCATTTGTTAACATGAAGCAGTCATTCAGATCTGAGTATAATTCAAACTGAAGCTTTATTTAAAATATTTATTGAAGACACTATAATCTGTATCATCTCAGTGAAGTGTTGACAGGAAATAAGAAGCTCTTTGTTCAGAGGTTTAAATCATTCACTGCTACTACACACACACACAAACACAAACACACACACACACACACACACACACACACACACACACACACACTCGGGGTGGGTAACCTGAGTACTGTTAGTATAGCATGCAGAGTGACAGGCCAATCCATGTTTTATTCACTACAACCCACAGATACATCCTCTAAACACACACACACACACACACACACACACACACACACACACACACACACACACACACTGGCAGTCAGTGTGATGTCAGTGTTTCTGACAGAGAGGTTTGTCGAGTGTTAAATATTCATGCTGCTCTCCGCCTTCGCCGAGGCAGAAAGGCCACAGAGTGTGTGTGTTCAATGTTTGTGCTTAGTGTGTGTGCTTAATGTGTGTGTGTGTGTGTGTGTGTGTGTGTGTGTGTGTGTGTGTGTGTGTGTGTGTGTGTGTGTGTCGTACAGCATCAGATGGATAAATACAGTTTGAGTGTTATTAATAGATGTATCTGCAGTCGACTGAAACCTTCAAAATAAAAAACTATAAAAATCATCTTCATTCAGAATCAGCTGTCAGATACAAACTGTACATCTTTAACAACAACACAGTTATATTTAAACACTTTTATTGTGAAAGGTAAGCAGGAAGCAGTCTGCTAACACTCTTTGTTTACTTCCTGTGTCTCTGCAGCCATGTCCGGCCTCGTTGTTCCTCCCATGTGAAACCACTTCCTGTTGCTCTGACTCCTCCCCCTCAGCCACGAGCACCAATCACCTCAGAGGAGGCGGGGCTCTCAGGCAGCAGCCCACCAATCAGGACATAGCATCCATCAAACTGTTTCTCTGATTGGTCGAAGAGGACATGTTATTATTCTGATGTTTGACTGTCCAGTGAGTGAAGGAAGAGGAAGGTAGTTTCCAGATGTACGATGTATTTGTACGATGTATTTGTACGATCATTTTGTCTTCTCGACGACGTTTGATTAATTGTGTCAACGGAGAGAGACTTTCCCATCTCTGGACGATGACATCAAAGCTGATCTCGATCCTGATTGGCTGAAAAAGACACTCCATCCAATGAAAACAATTGCAGGATCTCTGAAACCTCAGCTGCTGTCAGCCAATCAGAGCCCAGTGTCCCTGTCTGCATATGACTTGTGAAAGCACAGTGAAAACATGGTTAAAAGAAGAACAACCAATGAGAATGATCCCCTCACTGACCACGCCCCTCCGCCCTTTAGCCCCGCCCCCACCTGTCTGTGTTTTTAACTTGTGTTCTCTGTTCTGCTCGCACTGTAAAAATGAATCCTGCATCCTGATAGGCTACTGTTAATGTCTGTCTTCTTGTTCAGAGTTGTCTTTTTTATTCCAGCCCCTCCTCCTTCTCCCAAGCCCCTAACACTTAAGCCCCGCCCCCACCCCTTTAGCCCTGCCTGTGAAGCTGTGTTCACACCAAACGCAGATTCGAGCCTTTAGTCGAGATGAAGAGACGTTGGGATCTTTTGTGTTTTCTCACATTAATCAGCGTCTCTAAATCCCTGGGTTTCTAAATGGAGTTGATCAGAGCTATGCTAACCTTGTAGCATGTAGCTAACTGAATGGACGTGTGTATGTCAGCCTTGTGTTTGGTGTGAACCCCCTCCCCCCCCCCCCCCCCCCCCCCAAACCCGTTGTGTGTTTTTTGTGGTTTTTTGCCAAAGTTGTATCTGGCTGAGTATTTAAAAGTCACTGTGGTTGATCACACCGCCCCCCCCCCCCCCCCATCACGGCTCACTGAGGGAAACTCTTTTGTACCATACAGATTATAAATAATGTATTTATATCTCAGAGTGTTTTTGTATAAATGGATGTCATGTCGTCTTCTTCATGGAGTTTTAATGTGTATGTGGTGCCACACAGGAAACCATCGTTTTGTATCAAGAAATAAAACGTTAATGTCTTCACACATTTACAGCGCTGTCAATCAAAGCTGACGGTCCAATCAGCTCCACTCGTTTGGGTTTGTTGTTTGAATGTAAATGTTGTTTTAATGACTGTAAATGATTACCTCACAGTGAATAAAGTCAGCTGTTCGCTCAAACAGGCTCCGCCACTTCCTTTCAAAATAAAAGACAAACACCAAGCCCAGAAAAACACAGGTCTGAAAGTTAAGAACCTTAAAGCTGCAGTTTCTCTAACGTCCAGCAGGGGGTCTATTACCTCAGATTGTATAGAAGTATATGAGAAAATGTTCCTTCTTCTCTCTTGATTTATTACTTCAGATTGAAGTCATGTGACCTCATTGCATCAGGAACGCTGTGTCTCTGCAGACAGATGTAATCTGCAGGAGATTAGCACCACAGAAGAAGAACATGATCCTCATGACCTTTGGTAATCCTGGTGTTTGCCGTCAGAAACCCTCCTGATGTTTCCGTGTGAAACATTCCTATTATAATATTTGTTTATCAGTTGAACATGCCGCTCCTGCAGAATCTCCTCTCTGTTTCTGTGTTTAACGCCGTGATTAAAACGTGTTTCTTTATTAACGAACTCTCATTAAACGCCTCTCAGCGGACACAAAAGCACAAACAGGATTTGATTAAGATAACCTCAAAGCTCATCATCTCTCAGACCTTATTTATTTCTGTTATTGTCGGAATCACAATGAATGAGATTTATTAAATATGTTTTATTCTGTCCAATTCAAAGCTTTCTTATCCGTTGCTTCAGCTGATCAGACTCTCTGAAACATGGAGTTTAACCCTGACACACAGACAGGACTCAAAGAGTTTAACCCTGACACACAGAGAGGACTCAAAGAGTTTAACCCTGACACACACAGAGGACTCAAAGAGTTTAACCCTGACACACAGAGGACTCAAAGAGTTTAACCCTGACACACAGAGGACTCAAAGAGTTTAACCCTGACACACACAGGACTCAAAGAGTTTAACCCTGACACACAGAGGACTCAAAGAGTTTAACCCTGACACACAGACAGGACTCAAAGAGTTTAACCCTGACACACACAGAGGACTCAAAGAGTTTAACCCTGACACACACACAGGACTCAAAGAGTTTAACCCTGACACACACACAGAGGACTCAAAGAGTTTAACCCTGACACACACACAGAGGACTCAAAGAGTTTAACCCTGACACACACAGAGAGGACTCAAAGAGTTTAACCCTGACACACACACAGGACTCAAAGAGTTTAACCCTGACACACACAGAGAGGACTCAAAGAGTTTAACCCTGACACACACACAGGACTCAAAGAGTTTAACCCTGACACACACACAGAGGACTCAAAGAGTTTAACACTGACACACACAGAGAGGACTCAAAGAGTTTAACCCTGACACACACAGAGAGGACTCAAAGAGTTTAACCCTGACACACACAGAGGACTCAAAGAGTTTAACCCTGACACACACAGAGAGGACTCAAAGAGTTTAACCCTGACACACACAGAGGACTCAAAGAGTTTAACCCTGACACACACAGAGAGGACTCAAAGAGTTTAACCCTGACACACACAGAGAGGACTCAAAGAGTTTAACCCTGACACACACAGAGAGGACTCAAAGAGTTTAACCCTGACACACACAGAGAGGACTCAAAGAGTTTAACCCTGACACACACAGAGAGGACTCAAAGAGTTTAACCCTGACACACACAGGACTCAAAGAGTTTAACCCTGACACACACAGAGGACTCAAAGAGTTTAACCCTGACACACACAGAGGACTCAAAGAGTTTAACCCTGACACACACAGGACTCAAAGAGTTTAACCCTGACACACACAGAGGACTCAAAGACCTAATCACTGCCAAACTTATTGTTATAAGTGTTTTTCGTTTTTTAGCTTTTAATGTTATTTGTATAATTGAATTTACATTTGGTGTAAATACTTGTCTTGAGCATCCATTGTTAATGATAGGGTTAGGTATATATATATATATACAGTATATATATATACAGTATACAGTACCTGTCAAAAGTTTGGTCACACCTTCAAATTAAATGGTTTTTGTTTATTTACATTTGTTTCTACTTTGTAGATTAATACTGAAGACATTAAAAATATGAAAGACCACATATGGAATTATCTAGTTAACAAAAAAGTGTTAAAAAATCCAGAATATGATTTATATTTTATATTCTTCAGATTCGACCTCTCTCAGTCAGCTTCAGGAGGTCGTCTCCTGGATGCTTTCCAACCGTCAAGGCCCGGCACACCAAGACGATTTTGGCCGTCGATAGATGTCTGGCCGTCGATGAGCGTCCTGTCGTCCTACTCAGATTGGTGTGTCCCGCCCTGTCGTGTTTTTTCGGCGGCGGAGCCTGCGGAGGCTATCGGCAAAAGAAATCACTCTGATTGGCTGTTCAGCTTAGCGAAACACTATTTGCCTGAATGGGAGTGGAGCAGTACAGTACTTAAGTAAATGTACTTTCTTACTGTCCACAATCTGCCTAGAAGTATTTTAACGTTGTTAATGCTACGGCTGCAACTGACAGTTATGTAGGCACATTTTTATTTCATCTTAACGCTGTGTGATTAAAAGAATAAACCCAAATAGCAGGAGAGGCTATATGTGCTATATCTTGCCCCACTGAAAAGGCTCTGCACCGATCCTGTTAACACCTTGGCTCATCTCTGTGCTGCTTGGCTCGAGCTGTAGCATGGAGCTATTTGTTGTTTGTATATATCACGCAGTCTGTCTTCTGGTTGCCTCTTTTGAATGACGAATACACACTACCGCCGCCTGCTGGTAAGGAGAGGTATTGCCACATGCGCAGTGCGTACGTGCTTCTTGGCCGTCGGCTGAAGTCTTTGCGGTGTGTTCCAGTGCGACTGTTTGGCCAAGACGCAGGAGACGTGAGGCGACACAACAGTCGTGTCCGTCGGGACGTGTTCTTTGGTGTCAGTCTGGTGTGTCAGGGCCTTTAAGTACTTCCCAGAGGAGCTGCTTTTTCACTCTGCGGCCGAACTGATCCCAGACCATCTCAATTGGGTTGAGGCCAGGTCCTCTGACACAGCACTCTTTCATAGTTTTGATGTCTTCAGTATTAATCTACAATGTAAACAATAATTTAAATAAATAAAAACCTTCAAATTAGAAGGTGTGTCCAAACTTGTGTGTATAAATATAATATAGGATGAACTGCATAGAAACAGCCTACAGAAGAAATGTAACCCCAGTTCTTTGGTTCTGCTCGGAACTTAAAACACACACACACACACACACACACACACACACACACACACCACACACACACCATCTATATGTCAGTTTACAGGTGCACAGGTGCATTCTGGGAGATGTGTGCAGGTTTGATCTTCCGCTGCAGTGGCTGCAACGACTCTTCAAAAAAACACTCTCACATCCAGGGGGGGACCTCTGACCTGTGAG
>NW_022987978.1:40000-42500 GCF_902827165.1 Trematomus bernacchii | reverse complement strand
AATGCAGCAGCCGTTCGTCGTGCATCTCCTTGGCACGCAGGTCCTCATTCTCCTTGCTGACCATGGCACAGCGGTCCTCCATCGCCATGATGGTGTCAAGGAAGCTGTCATCGCGTGCCCGCTTTCCTAAGGAGAAATAAGCAAGATACAAGATCAGTTTAATCGCCTAGTAGGTTGTCAACAGAGACAACATTGGACATGGTGCAGGCAGGGACAGTGTACAACATGCAGGTGTAAAGTAGAAGATAGGATCAAATAATATCAAATGCAAAATAAATATCAAAGTGCCCTTATTTATTGTTTTGTGCTTAATGTATGCTTGAACTTTGTTTTATAGGGATTAGTGGACATCAGTTAGATGCGTAACCTTCTTTCAAGGCCAGAGTAGTTACAGTGTAAGTGGATTGACATCTAACATAACATGGCTGAGTACAATTATAACAATCAATAAAAAAAAGGAAAAATAAATATAATTTCAATTACATTTTTACTTAAATGTGCAAAAATATTAGAACATCAGTCTTTGTGGCACGCAGGTAATCAACTGTTTAAGCTTTTACCATTAACATGTAGAATGAATGTTGCAAATGACTTGAAATTATAGCAACTACAATGTATTGTTAGAGGTAGCATTATGTCCAGCTAGCATGCTAATTGCTAACGTTATATTATCGTTTTATCCCGGAGGGGAAAACTAGTTTCTAATCCTGAGAGAAACACCTCGCCTGAAACACACGATTAGTGCCATGAGTTAGTGAAGCAAATTACAGAACATTGCACACTTATTCACAAGTCAAAACGTGTTCATAGCGCGCACGGCTGAGAATAGCTAGCTAGTTAGATGTTGTTAGCCAGCTTGGACCTAACGTTAGCAAGTTCTAGCATGGCTAGCTCGATCTACTGAGCAAATAAAAGTACATCTAAGACCAGTATTGTGCAGATTAAAACAGTGTAGTGCATGTATTTTATTTTACCTTCGTCCCGACATGACTTTGCCAGGTCTGCTAACTTTGCTGAGCCACGGAAACTGCATTCAGTAGAAGCTTCTGAATGCGGCGCTTCGCGTCCTCCGAGTAAATCGCCAGAAGCACCGACACATCCTCATCACTCCACCGCTCCGATGATTTATTTAGTGTTGCTATAATAACTGCTTTCACAAAAGTAATCTCTTCGGGTGCGCTGGCCGAAGCGAGCAAATACAATGGCCGCTTACCAAAAAAAGATTCAGAGTCAAACGGGCGTGGTTTGCATTCCGCACAGCCAATCAGACGTACGAACTATTTTCTCCCACAACAGTCCCTGCTCTGTAGCAGGGACTGAAAAGCGGGTCGGACGAACTAATTTGAACTACTTTAGTTCCTGGGGCTTTTTGGTGTGAACGCAAATATATCGTAGTTCTGATGAACTATTGTGGGAAAAGTACTCCAAATTACTCCGGTGTGAACGCGCCTACTGACACACACTGAACTACACACACTGAACTACACACACTGAACTACACACACTGAACTACACACACTGTTATATATAATGGTAGATATGACATGTGTCTCTGGGACAGATGTGTTTCTATGGAAACTTGCTTATGTTGTGTAAAATATAATAATATCTGAACTTCTGTGAGATTGTAATAACACCTGAGTGGATGAGGAGGGGTCTGAACCGAGAGATCTGATAGGCTGCTGATCAATCAGACAATCAGCTGTAAACACTGGGGGGGGTGTGTGAGTGTGTGTGTGTGTGTGTGTGTGTGTGTCTGTGTGTGTGTGTGTGTGTGTGTGCGTGCGTGCGCATGCGTGCGTGTGTGCGTGTGTGTGTGTGTGTGTGTGTGTGTGTGTGTGTGTGTGTGTGTGTGTGTGGTTGGAGGTCAGCCATGTTCGCTGATTAAACTGAAACAAGACAAACACAGAGACAAAACAAACTAATTACCTGCAAACACACCTGATCGACTAACGAGGCTTAACGAGGTCACACTCTGTTTACTGTGTGTGTGTGTGTGTGTGTATGTGTGTGTGTGTGTGTGTGTGTGTGTGTGTGTGTGTGTGTGTGTGTGTGTGTGTGTGTGTGTGTGTGTGCTTTGTAAGCACTCACTAACAGGATGTAGCGACATCAAGATAACGTTCCATCAGTCCTTCAAACAAACACACAGTTGAATAATTGATGTGTTTAGTGCGGTGAAACTAAAACACTGTCTGCTTTTAATAAAACAACGTGTGTGTGTGTGTGTGCGTGCGTGTGTGCGTGCGTGTGTGTTTGTGTGTGTGTTGAATAAAATATCATGTCGACAGATGAATTATGAAACTACACATTATGGAGACGCTCTATCAATCAAACACACACTCACACTCACACACACACACACACACACACACACACACTCACACACACACACACACACACACACACACACACACACACACACACACACACTCACACACACACACACACACACACACACACACACACACACACACACACACACACACACACACACACACGA
>NW_022987978.1:30000-35000 GCF_902827165.1 Trematomus bernacchii | reverse complement strand
CGGACTTCAATACAGCAACACCATTGTTTGGTTTCCATGGTAGCGTGTCTCTTTAGTAGCGTGCACTCCTTTCCTGTAAATTACAGGTCCAGCCAGGCAAAACAGTGCAGTTCTCTTTCCCACACTACTGTGACAGACCATGGGGCTGGGTCAGCCATTAACATATTCATATTTCTCTACTCAAAAAGAGAAATATGAACGTTAGTTTTTAACTGAAATGATCAAATAAAGTCAAAATGTCACAGTGTTTACAAACATTGACCATACCGTTCACCAGCCCCCACCCCCCTATGTTGAGTAGGCTATACTCTTTGTTTAAAACTAATTGGCCATCGGAATGTGTGTGTCCCAACCCCCCCCTGTGATATCTCTTCTCCAGCAGTCTGTAGGTTTGTGTTCGCATATTTATGCTGTCGCAGTTCCTGTTGTTTCTATCGCGCATTGCCGGTATGAAAGGGTCTGTGCCGGAAATATCAAACATTTCATAAAAGTGAAAAACAATGAACAAGACTTAACGTATTAATAATAATTAATTATATTTATTCCGTTTGGATGTACGATTTTTGACTTTGTTTAGAGCAGTGATCTTCTCTTCCTCTCTGCAGCAGAGAGCTGAGCGCTGTCAGACCGGACCTAACCCTAACCCTGAAAAGTATTATCATCTGAAAGTAAAATTAATCATTATGTTATTAGTATTAAATACATATAAGTATTTTTACAACTTGTACTTAGAAATAATATTAAAGCAAACGATTGTAAAGGTCAAAGTATGAGCATCAAATCAAATCAATTAAAGTGACTGAGGCTTTTTAACATAGACTTTTCAGTGTCCCACATCCTGGGGATTGTGTTTACAAACATTGACCATACCATTCACCATCCCCCACCCCCCAACTGTATGTTGATTTTTGACTTTGTTTAGAGCAGTGCATTCTCTTTCTCTCTGCAGCAGAGAGCTAAGCGCTGTCAGACCAGACCTAACCCTAACCCTGAAAAGTTTTATCATCTGAAAGTAAAATGAATCATTATGTTATTAGTATTAAATACATATAAGTATTTTTACAACTTGTATTTAGAAATACTCTGTTGTAATTATTGATACATAAATGTGTTCATCCATTCAATGTGGCATCTACTATAATGGGGTTAATGCATGATATTACTTAATAATACAATACACTATATAATATATGATATGATAATTACATTTTAATTTGATTAATTTCTTATTTCATAGTTTCTCTTCATTATTATAACAGTTCTGTTTCATATGAGTGTTGAGAGCTGTATCCATAAATCTCTTAATTTTGACCTCAAAGTGCACCAGATTGATGCATTTAACTTCAATATAAAGAAAAACATCTTCTGTTGTAACAACAATAACATTATAAATAGTAACATAGCTGAACATGGTATTGCACATTTAGCTTTGAGTGTTACTGACCTGAGATACTGAAATTAAATGTATTCTGTAGATTTTGGGGATTCATTAATGCATTTATCACCATGCTTTTTCAAGACTCTTTTAAATTCTATCATTTTATAAGGACTTTGCAGATGTCTGTCAAGTCGCTGCAAATTACGGTAACTCCTTCTGACGTCATAGCTACCCACGTATATAATATATAAACAAAGTCTTGGCTTTCAGAATATGAAACTTTTATTTCCAAAATCACACGAGAAATACATTTGTGAAGCTTGTAAAGGGAAGATGACAGGCACCTCTCACTCGCAATCTGCTCCTCCGCAGCGCCGCACCCCTCCCTCCGGCTGAAATTATGAATGTACAGTAAGGCATATAGTAATCATAGATAACACGGCAGGGTCCGTTACAGTTTGTTTTCATCTGATTTCAAATAAACAAAGTCTTGGCTTTCAGAATATTAAACTTGTTTCGGCAAATTTAGATGATAAATACAGCTATGAAGCTTGTAACGGCATAATTACTTAAGCGGAGAACGGAGTAATTTAATGTTACAGCAGGCATAACAACAGCCGGTGTTTATTTTTATTATTATATATAGTCGTTATTCATTTGTTTTAAAGCTCAATAAGGAAGATTTAAACTTTCACACACGTTGACCAGCGAAAAACTCTGCCCGGTTCCCTCGGCCCCCACCACGCTGAATAAACAGAAGGCTGCTTTTGTGGAGGAAGTTACAGCGCTACGTACAGGCCCGGCATATGCAGCTTTTTCCAGCGGTATCCATAAATCTCTTAATTTTGCAGAGAGTTTGCAGCGGTGTGTGTCAGCAACGTGCAGTCAGGGGAGGCACGGATTGGCCGTCGGGAGAGTCGGGACTTATCCCTGGCCAGCTGTGAGTTCTGGAGAATCACAGAACGGCCGGACGCCAACGGCCCGGTTCGCTTACGGCCGACAACACCCCCCCCCCCCGTTGCACCTTCTAACAGAGCCCCCCCACATATCAAATCCCAATTTAACCCCTGGCCTCTGGAGCAGAAATGAAAGAGTTTTAAAAATGTTTACGTTTTGGTACGTTTTTAGGGAAATGTTGTAATATTGCAACGTTGGCCTTAGGTGGGAGCAGAATTTCTGTATTTCTACTCACATTGTCTGAATAAATATATTGAACAACTAAGAGTTAATTTGCAGGATTGATTGCTTACTTAGCCCTATATCAGTATATAGCATGAATAATAATCACACATCACTCATATTTGTTATGAATAATCATTTATTAAATAGTAAGTCGCTTTGGATGAAAGCGTCAGCTAAATGCAATTTATGAAAGCCTCACTCAGGATTTTTTTACCAAGTGTTTTTATTGCTCTTGGGGCATTAAAAACAAGATTTTAACTTCAGTTTTTTATATAATATCTGCATTTTCTCTTTTGAAAAACTAAGTCTTAGTTTGGCCATAGTTATTTAATATATAAAGACTATATATTATTGAATTACAAGATTAGATTCTAAACAAAACTGAAAGTCCATGAAAGTTCTCTTCCTGTTTTTGTGAATGAAGCGCCATCTCCTGGTTAAATCCTGAAATTGAAAATCTGGCAACGCCCTCTTGGAAAATAGTGGGAGGGCTTAACATTCCCAGATACTGGTCTTTGGCAGGTCTTAGGCAGGTAACTGGCTGGTAGTAGGCAGGAAGCAGTAAGCTGGAGTCTGAAATAAGATGCTCCATCTGTATAGACACCCGGGTGCAAATAGCATTGTTGGCTATAGACACCCGGGTGCAAATGGCATTGTTGGCTATAGACACCCGGGTGCAAATGGCATTGTTAGCTACGGACACCCGGGTACAAAGGGCATTGTTAGCTATAGACACCCGGGTGCAAATAGCATTGTTAGCTATAGACACCCGGGTACAAATAGCATTGATAGCTATAGACACCCGGGTACAAATAGCATTGATAGCTATAGATACCCGGGTGCAAATGGCATTGTTAGCTATAGACACCCGGGTACAAAGGGCATTGTTAGCTATAGACACCCGGGTACAAAGGGCATTGATAGCTATAGACACCCGGGTGCAAATAGCATTGTTAGCTATAGACACCCGAGTACAAATAGCATTGTTAGCTATAGACATCCGGGTACAAATAGCATTGTTAGCTATAGACACCCGGGTACAAATAGCATTGTTAGCTATAGACACCCGGGTACAAATAGCATTGTTAGCTATAGACATCCGGGTACAAATAAAATTGTTAGCTATAGACACCCGGGTACAAATAGCATTGTTTGCTATAGCTAGCCGGGTGCAAACCGCATCACTGTTTTTCATTTCTCACCTCCTTCTGGTCTTCTTCTCCTCCACATCTTGCTGGTCTTTATTATCATAAGTTTAAATGAAACAGCAACACGATCTGTTCTGCAGATGCTAAACATTTCACTCTGAACTCCTGGAAGTTTTTGAAGTCATTAATGTTATAATAAATTCCCGGGCGCAAATAGCATTGTTAGCTAGAGCTAGCCGGGCACAAATAGCATTGTTAGCTATAGCTAGCTGGGTACAAATAGCATTGTTAGCTATAGCTAGCCGGGTACAAATAGCATTGTTAGCTATAGCTAGCCGGGTACAAATAGCATCAGTCTTTTTTATGTCTCACCTTTTCTCCTGAGTTTTATTGTGAAGTTTCTGAAGTCATTCCAGTTCTAATATCTGCTCTGAAGGGCTGATTCTGAGGCGATATGAACGCTCTCGTCTCCCCGCAGACTCTCAGATCAAAATCAGTTATTTGTGGACGTTCAATTTAATCTGGACAGCTTCCTGTTTAATCTGAGCCGCTTCCTGTTTAATCTGAGCCGCTTCCTGCAGCTCTCTGATGACTTCCTGCTCAGTTATTATTTTCCTCTTCTTGTAAAGATAAATGCAGCAGTGATGGATGAGCACAGAAACACTATTATTCCTTATCATCTGCTAACATTATAACCACAGAGTGTTATCCTCTGATAGGCTGCCCCCCCCTGTGATAGGCTGTCCCCCCCCCTCCGTTATAGGCTGCTCCCCCCCCCCTCTCTGTGTGGATACTATCAGAGGGGGGGGCAGCCTATCACAGGGGGGGGTGGGGGTGAGTGACAGAGATATTACCGCCCTGAAGATTTGAGCCGTGATTTCCTCCATGACAAATGACCCAGCGAGAGGACAGTCTGACAGCAAATATCACACACACACACACACACACACACACACACACACACACACACACACACACACACACACACACACACTCTGCAGATCTGCAGCACGGGGCAGGAAACACTTGAGTTTCACATTAAAAGTTTCTTATCAGACATAAAACAGGAACACAGAGAGTCTGCAGCAGATTTTACTTTATTTATTTCAAACACTCAGATGTGTGTGTGTGTGTGTGTGTGTGTGTGTGTGTGTGTGTGTGTGTGTGTGTGTGTGTGTGTGTGTGTGTGTGTGTGTGTTACCTTGTATTATTAGTTTGAATGTTTTCTTTCACCATCATATATAAAACCACGAGTCAATTAGAAACTACTGAAAGATAAACAAACAAATAAA
>NW_022987978.1:12500-20000 GCF_902827165.1 Trematomus bernacchii | reverse complement strand
CAAAGAGCTCTGCAGGAGGTGAGAGGAGAAGAAGAGGAGGCTAATTAAGAGAAGACTTCATCTCACACTCTCACACACTCTGTAACACACACACACACACACACGGAGGTCATTAGTGAGTTGTAGGTGGAGACAGTGGACAGATAAACAGAGAGAGGAAGTGTCAGATTCACTGTTAATTAGCACTGTGTGTGTGTGTGTGTGTGTGTGTGTGTGTGTGTGTGTGTGTGTGTGTGTGTGTGTGTGTGTGTGTGTGTGTGATCTTTGCCACAGGTTCTCTTTAATGGAACAGAGGCAAACCCTGATAATAAGGCTTCAACCCTAACAACAGTGTGTGTGTGTGTGTGTGTGTGTGTGTGTGTGTGTGTGTGTGTGTGTGTGTGTGTGTGTGTGTGTGTGTGTGTGTGTGTGTGTGTGTGTGTGTGTGAACTTAAACACACTGTCTGTTTAATTCTATCCACACAGGATAAAGAGCGTTTTAGAGCAACTGTTACGTTCCCTACTGGACTAGGGGAACCAACGGGAAGTAACAAAATACAAAACAACCGGGCAAGAGAGGGAAACCGGTTAGTGAAGCCACAAGATGGTCTCGGTCTCCGTTAGCTTCACTATTGGCCGAGCATATTCATTTGTTCCACGGTGAAACATTGCACAGGAAGCATTTGATTTATAAAAGATGACTTGTGTGGCGTTCAAACCCGTTTATTGAATGGTTGACGTCAGTATGAGAAACACATATTGGTCCTTGGTGTCGGGGGGGGGGGGCCTGCCAACCTATGGGTGAACAAAGCGTGATTAGCGATTCTAGTCATTTATAAGCTGTTTAGTAGTGATGTTACGTATTGCGCCGAGGCTTCGGAGCGTGGGTCGAGTAATCCCCGAAGCTTTTTGTGAAGCTTGTGTCGAGGCTTGTATCGTTTTGGGCCACTGACGTCACCGATGACAAACGAAGCCTCGCTGCCTGTCGATACCACGTGACTTCTTCAGGAAGCGATTCAGATCGGTTGAACCACAACGCTCATATTACCCATGGATGTATAATAAGAACCATATTACCCCCCCTGTACCCGGGCCAAGTGACACGATGGAATTAACCTGTTAAGCACCAAGCCTGTTTTTCATGTTTCAGGCTCCAAAATGACATGCCCAAAACAAATGACTACAACTTAACTTCTAAAAGGGTTATATGAATAATTTATTTTATCAAAGCAAGGTTACATCTGTGAGTTGGATGTAGAAGTGTCAGAATCAATATAAATGGTTTTTATTTTAAAGAAAATTCAGATTTTACATAGTAAAAAACTGTAAATTATAGTGTCCGTCCAAAGATTATTTTTTACTTATAGTGAAAACTACCCTTGGATGATGGGTTAGTAGACTAAAAGCTTTAGGAATCCAAAGTACAACATATAATAAGTACCCTGTATCAAGATTGATGCAAAACAAGTGACATTTGACCTTTTTAGAGAGATTTAGCAAAAACCACCCCACCTCTGAGGTGATTTGGGTGAAAATGTTTTTTTTCCATATCTCTGGCCCCCCTTGCTCGATTTGGATGGTTGACACCTCTTTCTGACCGTTAGAGCCAATAGAATCGAAGGGGGAGTCCCCCACACACACACGTTGTGAAGAGAAAAGGTGGGCGCTGCGCGCATGTAATTTAGCATCAGAGTGGACCGATCTCTAGCTCTGACATTTGGAAACGAAAAAGCAGTTTTATTGCTTATGGATTACAGCTAAATGAGATGATGTAGTTCATGAATGTAGTCTTTGATATGGTTCAGCCTTTCTCAGGATACAACATGGTTACGTTTACGGATATTATTAAGGAATACAAATCCCTCTTAGCAATGTTTACCAGCCACCTTAGGCTTTTCAATCACAATCATTCAACTGGAATAAACACAATATTGTTAACATGAAAATATGATTTAATGTTCGTTGTTTAGAGTTATTCTCAGGCTTTACTCATTGGGACCTCGGTATGAGATACAGCTCACTGTTGAGACGCCTGTTTTACACACTTTGACCAACAGGGGGGTTTGTGTTCAAATGAAGCCCATGATGAAGCCTCATGAGATGAAGCCCATGATGAAGCCTCATGAGATGAAGCCCATGATGAAGCCTCATGAGATGAAGCCCATGAGATGAAGCCCATGATGACGCCTCATGAGATGAAGCCTCATGAGATGAAGCCTCATGAGATGAAGCCCATGATGAAGCCTCATGAGATGAAGCCTCATGAGATGAAGCCTCATGAGATGAAGCCTCATGAGATGAAGCCTCATGAGATGAAGCCTCATGAGATGAAGCCTCATGAGATGAAGCCCATGATGAAGCCTCATGAGATGAAGCCCATGATGAAGCCTCATGAGATGAAGCCCATGATGAAGCCTCATGAGATGAAGCCCATGATGAAGCCTCATGAGATGAAGCCTCATGAGATGAAGCCTCATGAGATGAAGCCCATGATGAAGCCTCATGAGATGAAGCCCATGATGAAGCCTCATGAGATGAAGCCCATGATGAAGCCTCATGAGATGAAGCCTCATGAGATGAAGCCTCATGAGATGAAGCCTCATGAGATGAAGCCCATGATGAAGCCTCATGAGATGAAGCCCATGATGAAGCCTCATGAGATGAAGCCCATGATGAAGCCTCATGAGATGAAAACGTTCGCGAACCAATTGGCTGGAAAGCTTCATAAGGCTTCATCTCGCCATCACTACTGTTTAGACTAAGCAATATACATTTCTGTTATATATTTGTCATATCATCCCTGCAGTAGTTAACATCATAACACTCACCTCCACCTGTTCTCCCATCTCCGGTCCCAAGGTCCGTCACCATAAAGAGTCCCCGGGGAAACGGCGAACCCTGTTTTATCGTTCCGGGTGGGGTTATTGAGCAGGATGCAGGCAGGGGTGGTTTTATATTGTGTACATTGATGTTGTTGGTTTATAATATTTTTCCTTTAATACATTAATTAAGTATACTTTAATTAATAGATATTTGTTATTTCCAAGTAATGTTTATTTTTCTTTAACTGGTTTTCATTATCTGAGCTAACCATCTGTGCACATACCAGCCCTTTTGATGGTACAGTCCAATTGTTGGGCCTATAAAGGGTGGCATGTTGTGCTCATTGAGAGAAGGGGATAGTGCTGGAGACAGTCATATGGATGAGTGATGCTGTTAAATACGACTGTTCATCATGTGCCCATGATTCATTAATGCCCACACCGGGTTGTATTTGGACGTTCTGCCTCTGCCTCCTTGCTTTGGACGGGCCGCTCAATTGTCAGCTTCACACGGAAAGTGACAAAATGAAACAAGGTACAAAGGTACACATCTCCTAACAATGAACAACACACACGTTAAACTAGGCGTCACTCAGATCCTCAGATCCTCAGAACCTCAGAACCTCAGAACCTCAGAACCTCAGATCCTCAGATCCTCAGAACCTAAGAACCTCAGACCCTCAGAACCTCAGATCCTCAGATCCTCAGATCCTCAGAACCTCAGACCCTCAGAACCTCAGATCCTCAGATCCTCAGAACCTCAGAACCTCAGAACCTCAGAACCTCAGAACCTCAGATCCTCAGATCCTCAGATCCTCAGAACCTAAGAACCTCAGACCCTCAGAACCTCAGATCCTCAGATCCTCAGATCCTAAGAACCTCAGAACCTCAGAACCTCAGATCCTCAGAACCTCAGATCCTCAGATCCTCAGATCCTCAGAACCTAAGAACCTAAGAACCTCAGAACCTCAGAACCTCAGATCCTCAGAACCTCAGAAGCTCAGACCCTCAGAACCTCAGACCCTCATAACCTCAGACCCTCAGACCCTCAGACCCTCATAACCTCAGACCCTCAGACCCTCAGAACCTCAGAACCTCAGAACCTCAGATCCTCAGAACCTCAGATCCTCAGAACCTCAGAACCTCAGACCCTCAGAACCTCAGAACCTCAGACCCTCAGAACCTCAGACCCTCAGACCCTCAGATCCTCAGAACCTCAGATCCTCATGTCTCACTCTCTAAACTCTGTGCAGTGTTCTCTCAACATAGAAAATAAAACAGAACTAAAGAGTTAAAATATTTACAAACTGACCGTCAAAATATAAATGTGTAGACGATGAATCACAGCTAACAGTTTAAAGGCTCTGCTTTACATCTAGAACTGTGTGAGAGAACATCAGTTAGCATGTCACAGTGTTACAGCGTATCATGTGACTGTAGAACCACAGCACCATCACAGAGTTACAGCGTGTCATGTGACTGTAGAACCACAGCATCAACACAGAGTTACAGCGTGTCATGTGACTGTAGAACCACAGCACCATCACAGTGTTACAGCGTGTCATGTGACTGTAGAACCACAGCACCATCACAGAGTTACAGCGTGTCATGTGTCATGTGACTGTAGAACCACAGCATCAACACAGTGTTACAGCGTGTCATGTGTCATGTGACTGTAGAACCACAGCATCAACACAGTGATACAGCGTGTCATGTGACTGTAGAACCACAGCACCAACACAGTGATACAGCGTGTCATGTGACTGTAGAACCACAGCACCAACACAGTGATACAGCGTGTCATGTGACTGTAGAACCACAGCACCAACACAGTGTTACAGCGTGTCATGTGACTGTAGAACCACAGCATCAACACAGTGTTACAGCGTGTCATGTGACTGTAGAACCACAGCATCAACACAGTGTTACAGCGTGTCATGTGACTGTAGAACCACAGCATCAACACAGTGTTACAGCGTGTCATGTGACTGTAGAACCACAGCACCATCACAGTGTTACAGCGTGTCATGTGTCATGTGACTGTAGAACCACAGCATCAACACAGTGTTACAGCGTGTCATGTGACTGTAGAACCACAGCACCATCACAGTGTTACAGCATGTCATGTGTCATGTGACTGTAGAACCACAGCATCAACACAGTGTTACAGCGTGTCATGTGACTGTAGAACCACAGCACCATCACAGTGTTACAGCGTGTCATGTGACTGTAGAACCACAGCACCAACACAGTGTTACAGCGTGTCATGTGACTGTAGAACCACAGCATCAACACAGTGTTACAGCGTGTCATGTGACTGTAGAACCACAGCACCATCACAGTGTTACAGCGTGTCATGTGTCATGTGACTGTAGAACCACAGCATCAACACAGTGTTACAGCGTGTCATGTGACTGTAGAACCACAGCACCAACACAGTGATACAGCGTGTCATGTGTCATGTGACTGCAGAACCACAGCACCAACACAGTGATACAGCGTGTCATGTGACTGTAGAACCACAGCACCAACACAGTGTTACAGTGTGTCATGTGACTGTAGAACCACAGCATCAACACAGTGTTACAGCGTGTCATGTGACTGTAGAACCACAGCACCATCACAGTGTTACAGCGTGTCATGTGTCATGTGACTGTAGAACCACAGCATCAACACAGTGTTACAGCGTGTCATGTGACTGTAGAACCACAGCACCATCACAGTGTTACAGCGTGTCATGTGACTGTAGAACCACAGCACCATCACAGTGTTACAGCGTGTCATGTGTCTGTAGAACCACAGCACCATCACAGTGTTACAGCGTGTCATGTGTCTGTAGAACCACAGCACCATCACAGTGTTACAGCGTGTCATGTGACTGTAGAACCACAGCATCAACACAGTGTTACAGCGTGTCATGTGACTGTAGAACCACAGCACCAACACAGTGTTACAGCGTGTCATGTGACTGTAGAACCACAGCATCAACACAGTGTTACAGCGTGTCATGTGACTGTAGAACCACAGCACCAACACAGTGTTACAGCGTGTCATGTGACTGTAGAACCACAGCACCAACACAGTGTTACAGCGTGTCATGTGTCATGTGACTTTAGAACCACAGCACCAACACAGTGTTACAGCGTGTCATGTGACTGTAGAACCACAGCACCATCACAGTGTTACAGCGTGTCATGTGTCATGTGACTGTAGAACCACAGCACCAACACAGTGTTACAGCGTGTCATGTGACTGTAGAACCACAGCACCATCACAGTGTTACAGCGTGTCATGTGTCATGTGACTGTAGAACCACAGCATCAACACAGTGTTACAGCGTGTCATGTGACTGTAGAACCACAGCACCATCACAGTGTTACAGCGTGTCATGTGTCATGTGACTGTAGAACCACAGCACCAACACAGTGTTACAGCGTGTCATGTGACTGTAGAACCACAGCACCATCACAGTGTTACAGCGTGTCATGTGTCATGTGACTGTAGAACCACAGCATCAACACAGTGTTACAGCGTGTCATGTGACTGTAGAACCACAGCACCATCACAGTGTTACAGCGTGTCATGTGTCATGTGACTGTAGAACCACAGCATCAACACAGTGTTACAGCGTGTCATGTGACTGTAGAACCACAGCACCATCACAGTGTTACAGCGTGTCATGTGACTGTAGAACCACAGCACCAACACAGTGTTACAGCGTGTCATGTGACTGTAGAACCACAGCACCATCACAGTGTTACAGCGTGTCATGTGACTGTAGAACCACAGCACCAACACAGTGATACAGCGTGTCATGTGACTGTAGAACCACAGCATCAACACAGTGTTACAGCGTGTCATGTGACTGTAGAACCACAGCACCATCACAGTGTTACAGCGTGTCATGTGACTGTAGAACCACAGCACCATCACAGTGTTACAGCGTGTGATGTGACTGTAGAACCACAGCACCAACACAGTGATACAGCGTGTCATGTGACTGTAGAACCACAGCACCATCACAGTGTTACAGCGTGTCATGTGACTGTAGAACCACAGCACCAACACAGTGATACAGCGTGTCATGTGACTGTAGAACCACAGCACCAACACAGTGTCACAGCGTATCATGTGACTGTAGAACCACAGCACCAACACAGTGTCACAGCGTATCATGTGACTGTAGAACCACAGCACCAACACAGTGTTACAGCATGTCATGTGACTGTAGAACCACAGCACCAACACAGTGATACAGCGTGTCATGTGACTGTAGAACCACAGCACCAACACAGTGATACAGCGTGTCATGTGACTGTAGAACCACAGCACCATCACAGTGTTACAGCGTGTCATGTGACTGTAGAACCACAGCACCAACACAGTGATACAGCGTGTCATGTGACTGTAAGCACCAACACAGTGATACAGCGTGTCATGTGACTGTAGAACCACAGCACCAACACAGTGATACAGCGTGTCATGTGACTGTAGAACCACAGCACCATCACCAGTGATACAGCGTGTCATGTGACTGTAGAACCACAGCACCATCACAGTGTTACAGCGTGTCATGTGTCATGTGACTGTAGAACCACAGCACCAACACAGTGTTACAGCGTGTCATGTGACTGTAGAACCACAGCACCATCACAGTGTTACAGCGTGTCATGTGTCATGTGACTGTAGAACCACAGCA
>NW_022987978.1:0-7500 GCF_902827165.1 Trematomus bernacchii | reverse complement strand
AGTGTCCGTTAGCATTGTGAGTGTTCGTTAGCATTGTGAGTGTACGTTAGCATGGTGAGTGTCCTTAGCATTGTGAGTGTCCGTTAGCATTGTGAGTGTCCATTAGCATGGTGAGTGTTCGTTAGCATTGTGAGTGTACGTTAGCATGGTGAGTGTCCGTTAGCATTGTGAGTGTACGTTAGCATGGTGAGTGTCCATTAGCATTGTGAGTGTATGTTAGCATGGTGAGTGTCCGTTAGCATTGTGAGTGTACGTTAGCATGGTGAGTGTCCATTAGCATTGTGAGTGTTTGTTAGCATGGTGAGTGTACGTTAGCATGGTGAGTGTCCGTTAGCATTGTGAGTGTCCATTAGCATGGTGAGTGTTCGTTAGCATGGTGAGTGTACGTTAGCATGGTGAGTGTCCGTTAGCATTGTGAGTGTCCATTAGCATGGTGAGTGTTCGTTAGCATTGTGAGTGTACGTTAGCATGGTGAGTGTTCGTTAGCATTGTGAGTGTCCATTAGCATGGTGAGTGTTTGTTAGCATTGTGAGTGTCCGTTAGCATTGTGAGTGTTCATTAGCATTGTGAGTGTCCGTTAGCACGGTGAGTGTCCGTTAGCAAGTTGATATTCGCTAGCTTGTTGATGTCTGTTAGCTTGTTGATGTCCGTTAGCAAGTTGATATCTGTTAGCATGTTGATGTTTGTTAGAATCATGAATGTCTGTTAGCATGTTGGTATCTGTTAGCATGTTGGTATCTGTTAGCATGTTGATGTGTGTTAGCATCATGAATGTCGGTTAGCATGTTGGTATCTGTTAGCATGTTGAGGTGTTTTCCTGTGGCTCGTCTTCAGCGCTGTGCGTGTCTGTTGTGTAACTGCCATGTGTTCTTAACCCCGAGACTAGGATAAACTGAAAAGAGTACAAGGAAGTTTATAAAAGTGAACAGCATTTAATTAAACAAATAATGCGATGATACACAATGAAATGTGCGAGTTGGTGGCTCCCCCCCCCTCCCAGCTGTTGGTCCCGTTCGCGTTGGGGCAGCGGAGGGTGAAGAACGATTCTCCCTGTCCATCACGGGTTATCAACTGTAGTCTTCTCCTATTGGCCGGCGTCGACGGGGGCGGGTCCAAGGCAATTCCTGTAGTTTTTCTGGTGTTAAATTACAGCATTCTAATGTCTGTGGTTATTTAAACATTCCCTAATAACAGTATTGCAGTGTCAATAAATGAGTGTTAAAGACAATGTGTTTAGTGTACAACACCACATGTCATTTCACCTTCAATTCACGGTTTCAAAACGTAACATTAGCCACATGCTAATGCTAACCGGAAATGAAGGATTTTCAGAATTAAAATGTTTAATTAAAAGTGTGTGAACTTCCGGTTCTTCAGAATAAAACAGCTTTAATTATAAGAATATATTTAATTTAAATTACGCCATATCAACATTGATTTTAATTTCTTACAATCCCTCCTTACATACCTTTTAAGGTCTTTAAATAATACTGAAATCAATGAGTTCTTCATCTGAACATTGCATGGTACATAACTCATATAAAAAGTAGAAAATACAAATAGTTGGAACAATACATATTCATCATAAATATGAAGTTTTTCATCGTGCATAACTTCTAGCTTAAACCTTTAATGTCACTTCGTAAAATAGCAGCAATTATCTTGGTATGGAAAACGTCTAATTCCCTCCTTTCACTTCATAAATCATCTTCATACTGTATCTGGTGTAAAGGTGTTCTTTCACAAAATATAAGAAAGATTGAACTATCTGAAAATAGCAAAATATTACTCTTTATTTAAACAATCTTATCCTCTTCAGCTTTTGCATACACCCCCTTGTTCAACTAATGTCTAGCGCTATTCTATCGGTCTGTTTTTATCAAACTGTTCGTGTCATCTTTTCTGCTGTCTGTGGGGTGTTCTGCGAGTATGGGTCATTTAAGATTCAGTTACAGTCCTTTGATTGTTCATTTCATACTTTCACATGTCAAACACATTTCATTTACACTTTCTGTTTCAATCTCACATTATTTTCAAGTTTATCTTAAACTTCCTGTTTTAGAAGAAATAGCCCATTCTGTCAGATAACTGTAAACTTTCTTTTCTCCAAATTAGCTTTCATAAAGTTAACATTTTGAACGCTTCGTTCAGTTTCATTATCAACATTACTTTTACTTTTCCTACTTAACTTTGTGTTTAAACTAGGGCTGTCAGTCGATTCAAATATTTAATCGCGATTAATCGCAAATTAATCGCACATTTTTTATCTGTTCTAAATCAACATATCAACATATGAGTGGACAAATATGCTTTATATGTTTGTTTATTATCATTTGAACAATGACAAATATTCTCATGAATATTAAACACAACAACCTGAACATTACAAATATTCGCCTCAATTCAACCTGGAACCTCTCTCATACAATTATACTGTGTGTGTGTGTGTGTGTGTGTGTGTGTGTGTGTGTGTGTGTGTGTGTGTGTGTGTGTGTGTGTGTGTGTGTGTGTGTGTGTGTGTGTGTGTGTGTGTGTGTGTGTGTGTGTGTGTGTGTGTGTGTGTGTGTGTGTGTGTGTGTGTGTGAGCTCCAAAATAATATGTTAGTCCAAAAACATGCTTGGTTAGTTATTGTTTTAAATCATGCAGTTACACTGATCACATGCCAACATACATTCACACTCATACCGTCTGGTTGTAAAGTCAGCTTCGGTCAGGTACACCCCAGAGTCAGTCATTGACAGTGCTTTTGTCACACTGTCAGTCAGGGTCAAAGGTCATTTGGTCTCGGTCTTTTGGCCATGTCGTGCTCTGCAGAGTCTTTTCAGAGGTAATTCAGCATAGGCGGGTTAGGGTACCCTCTATCTACAACAACCTGTCATATGCGGAGCGCCATTCTTTATTCATCCACGATTACAACTATCATTTTCAAGATGGTTCCAACTTTTCATTGGGACTTCTGCTTCCCATATTTCCTGACACTTGGTACAAAACTCACTTCCTTATAGTACTACTACTGCAGTTTATTTACACCTAATTTGTATTAAAAATGTCTAATAGATCTATTTCAGAAACTTGTGTACATAACTATTATCTTGAGTTAAAACATTATTAGGATCTGTGTAGCTCTGCTATGTATTTCATAGCTCATTATACTCATTTATCTTCAATTCTGCTCTACTTACAGAACTAACCCCTTGAGCAGTGTGTGGATCCTTGGGTGCTCGAACATCTAACAGTTACTCCCTCCTTTATCAAGGATTTAAAAGACAGGAGTCATTTCATCAATGGTTTGTAGTTGAATTTAGGAGTTATCACTTATGGCAGGTATGTTTTTACTTTAAACAACATCTCTAAATTTCAGGTCATCACTGATTAAATGGATGACCATCAGGAGGTGGTGACGCTTGTCTTTTTAAACTCATAATCTGGTGCCGTGCGCTCCCTGTGAAGCTGCAAGTAAGATTTAAACCCTCTGCTGGGTGGGTTGAGTGACCCCTTCTCCCTGAACGATATGGGTTGTCAAAAATATGCACCATTGCAATGAGTGATCCAAGGCCCCGCATGTATTACTCCCAATTATATGACTTCAGCCTTCAGACACACTATCTCACTCGCACCATCTCCGTGTCAGACCACGTTATCCCCAAGATGGCGCCGCACAGGGAAAGCTAAGCTAATACGCACACACATTCATGCACTCTTTTAAACATGTAAACAGCGCTACAAACACTCCACACTTTTAGTGGGCCGTCACACCATATACGTGAACATTATGGGGGGTTCATATGATTTTTGCACCTTTTACCAACCTGTAATGAGCAGGTGAGACAGGAGCAATGAGGACACGGGTTATTTGTAGTGATGGCAGTTTGACACTGAAGCTTTGAACGGAGCTTCAACCCTGGACTTCTTATTCCATAGAAGCAGTGATTCGAAGCTTGCTTCAAATCACGTGACATATGACGTCCGAACCAGCAACTGCTTCAAATCACGTGACATATGACGTCCGAACCAGCAACTGCTTCAAATCACGTGACATATGACGTCCGAACCAGCAACTGCTTCAAATCACGTGACATATGACGTCCGAACCAGCAACTGCTTCAAATCACCGTGACATATGACGTCCGAACCAGCAACTGCTTCAAATCACGTGACATATGACGTCCGAACCAGCAACTGCTTCAAATCACGTGACATATGACGTCCAGAACCAGCAAACTGCTTCAAATCACGTGACATATGACGTCCGAAAACCAGCAACTGCTTCAAATCACGTGACATATGACGTCCGAACCAGCAACTGCTTCAAATCACGTGACATATGAACGTCCGAACCAGCAACTGCTTCAAATCCGTGACATATGACGTCCGAACCAGCAACTGCTTCAATCACGTGACTATGACTCGACCAGCAACGGCTTCAAATCACTGACATAATGACGTCCGAACCAGCAAACTGCTTCAAATCACGTGACATATGACGTCCGAACCAGCAACTGCTTCAAATCACGTGACATATGACGTCCGAACCAGCAACTGCTTCAAATCACGTGACATATGACGTCCGAAGCACCAACTGCTTCATTTCCTGAATGAATCACTTGACTGGTTCGCGGTCCAATCACGCGATTCAATGCACTGCCTCGTCTCTATTCTGACAGGTGACAGGTTGAAACAGTTTCGAATTTGAGCGCTTCAACACTTATAACCGCTCTAAACAATGAGCAATGTGTGGGTAGTTTGCGTTGTTGCTGTTGAGTTGTTGTTGGTATTGCATTTTAATTGGATCATTATAGAGCAAGCCAGGAAGAAAGATAGGTCGTTCTGGGGAACACTTCGAAATGTGGAGAAGTTGTGAACAAAAAGACAATTAACACTAATATGAAAACTATGTTACTAACTTAAGGTATAGATAGCCCAGTGGATAGAGCCGGCGGCCCGAAGTGGCGATAACCTCCGCGCAGCTGGTTCGAAGCCCGGAACGGATGAACGTTTAATCATTCCTTTTCAACTTTAATACTTTATTAACTGATAAAAGGCCCTCTCCGCCCAAACAAAATTCCAGCACTCTCTAGTCTCTTCTCAATAACCCAATACACACAATTATCAATCTTTAATTGCAAATAGAACATGATATTCAGTCTTAGTGTGTGTGTGCATCGAATATTTTTCAAGGCAAAGATACGTTAAACCCACTGCAGCCTTGCACTTCGCCAGGAGAGGTCGCTGTAACTGAAGCTTCGAGAAATGAACCTATTTCTGACACAATTGTCAAAGTGGTTCGATGCTTCATTCAAAGCTTCATTTTGCCATCACTAGTTATTTGGTTTCCTTCCAGATTGCTTCTGAGGAAACACCGGAAGTCCGTCCCTCTAACCAGTCCCCGGAACACAAACGTTCCGCCATACTACTAAATGCATTGCTTAACCCCGTTAATGAAATGAAAATAGACAGATGTACAAAATAAAGGCATATTCTAACTCTAAATAATAATAATAATTATATTAATGTGGTCACACATCCCGGGGGTGCCACACTTGCACCTAAGTTATTTAACTATTCAGTTTTTGAATTAAACAGGTAACCGTCTCACCTTTCATTTGGGCCCTATGCAAGCGCCAGCAGTGAGCCTGGAGTCTGCCAAATCCTCCCCTTTGTGCAGCCTGGTGTGATGCTAGTTAGCTTGTAGCCTTCCTACTCTCAGCACTCTCCAGTCTCAGGGTCCCTTCGTGGTTGCCAATTGTTAGGATTTCTTAAGCCCCGAGACTAGGATAAACGAGTACAAGGAAGCTTATAAAAGTGAACAGCATTTAGCATGCTATCTTTAAATGATATATTGTAGGGCCATACCTATATAAGGTATATTTATACGTTTCTGTTTTCAAAATACCAAACAGATCATGCATTTTAGCCATGCCTCATTTCGCTCTATGTGCTGTTTGCTGTCTACGGGTCTGATTCTGCTGACCACGCCCCCCTGCAGGAGAGGGGAGACGTGCTCTGATCAGCTGCTGGGCTGTCAGAAGAGGGGGAGAAAAAGAGATCTCCGTCCTCCGTGTTTTATTATATAGAGTCGTTATTCATTTGTTTTAAAGCTCATTAAATAACAAAGAAGACCTTTGACCGGCACTTTTCTAATTTTGTCCGGAAGATTTAAACTTTAACGGACATCTTGATCGGCGAAAGAAACTGAAACTGAAACTCTGCCGCACGGTCCCCTGGTTCCTTGGAAGAGGCGGAGAGGTGGGTGTTTGTCATCTGCTGGTGGACTAACCGGAGAGAATTACAGTGCTTGCCTCGACGGGGAGGGATTGCATTGAATTAAAGCAGCGGGAGCAAACGCTTGCCTCGGGGAGGGAGAAAGAAAGCCACAGCGGAGAATAAACAGAAGGGTAACCATGGTAACTATGGGCGGGAAGTCTTCTTCGCTGCTTTTGTGGCAGACTACAGCGCCACTTACAGGCCTGGCATATGTACTACAGCGTCTCCAGCGCTTTCGAACGGCAATGGCTGGCCGTGGCCCAACCCCACATTCCCCTGATAGGTGGAGAGTTGGCCCAATAGCCGTAGCGCCACCGTCCTGACGTCAGGACAGTGTTCAAATCTGGATCAGTTTTTATCAGATCCGTTGCAGCCCCTTTTTTAGAGATTTGGGTATGGAGGAAAATAGAGAGGGTTGTGTTTTCTGAGACTTGGTGAGTTCCCTGGAACACCGGGGACACATATTCATGTAGAAGAGACGTACACAAGTGCATTTTGCAGGATAGGTCCCCTTTAAACAAATAATGCGATGATACACAATGAAATTTGCGAGTTGGTGTCAAAGCACTTCAGATATTCATTGCTATCAGGATGTTAAGAGCATTCCATGGAATATAACAAAAAGTGTATCTCGAGCCGGTTTCTCAAACTTACCTACCCCACCTTTAATATAAAATGAATGAGAGTGATCCCCGTCTGTACGCCGTGTTGAAGAGAAGAAACAAACCCTTTAATAACCAGCAACACCAGAGCTGCTAATGGAGGGGTCAGATCACACACACACACACACACACACACACACACACACACACACACACACACACACACACACACACACACACTCACACACATTCATATTCTGTCACACCTGCTGCCGACACAATCTGACTGTAATTACCTGCAGACTCACTGCTATTAAAATATCACACATACACACACACTGATATTACATTACATGTCACTTTTATCCAAAGTGACTTACATACTCAATACTGTGGACAATCCCCACAGAAGCACTTTGGGGTGAAGTGTCTCAGGGACACAACGACATGCTGACTGCAGTGGGGTTTGAACCTGTGACCCCCAGATCCGAACACCTACGGACAACCCACTGCACAACACGCCTCCCTGATATGTGAGGTATGTGTGTGTGTGTGTGTGTGTGTGTGTGTGTGTGTGGTGTGTGTGTGTGTGTGTGTGTGTGTGCGTGTGTGTGTGCGTGTGTGTGTGTGTGT
>NW_022987977.1:0-49743 GCF_902827165.1 Trematomus bernacchii | reverse complement strand
TTATTCAGAAAGTCTATATATGTTGTTAAAAAAATCATTGCTTGTTGTCTTTCTAGTTTTAAAGTTCTTGCTACACATTCACTGCAAAATAGTTGAGAGGAGGAAGTGTGCAGTAATCTGATATCGTCTTTTTTATGTAACTGTGAGGGAATGTATTCGAAAAATATCATGCTCATTTACTTACTTTTAGAATAATAGTGTGTGATTCTTACCTGCTAATGTTTATCTCTATTTACTGGCTTTCAGGTCTTTGCTAAGCTTGGGAAAATTCTTTTTGAGAAGATTTGTTGCAATGCTGTTAGTTACACTCTCTGTGCACCAACAGTATGACCTTCAACTTCTGTGAACTGAGAACATCTTCATTCTGCCTCCTAATCCTCCAGAATGCTCCTTTGTTATCGCCAAACTTAACCCCACATTTCTCCTTTTCTCTGTGTTTAAATATGCAACCCAAACCCTTTTCTTCGTGTTTCACTCTGCAGACAGTATGCTCTCTGTACGATTGACTGAACTTCTTGCAATAATAAACTACAACAAAGACAATCGAATGATTCATTCTTTATTCACGTTTGATAAATACATTCCCGCCACAGTGAATACATTTACTTTTTTTTTATCTTCGTACAAAATCCTGTTACTCTGCAGGGTATTGCTTCTAAATCTGGGTCAGGATAGATGATAAAGTCGACCGGTTCAAACATCAGAGTTGTCAGTGGTTATCAGCATGACAAAAGAATGAGGCTACAGCCACCAGTTCTATCATCAATTCAAGAGATTCAACAGCAAAATAAGGAATAATAGAAGACTACTCGAAACAAGGTGCGAAAAAAACAAGGTGCAAAAGCTGAAGTTTGCTGAAGAATATAAAGAGCAAGAAACTAAGGTAAGCAGCCATGGATGGGACACAAAGCACACCAAGTTAACCCTGAGGACTTGTGTTCATGTAGATTGACAAACCAACAATGTTTTGTGTTTATAACACTACGTTTCTCATTGCAAAAATGCAAAACCACAATTTTGTCCTAAACCTAACCAATCATGTTCTTGCTAAAAATATGTAGTTTTGTAAAGAAAGTTGTTTTGTTTGTGTTCAAAACTTTACGGTCAACGGTCAGTCCTACAACATAGTAGCTGCAGATTCGGTGGTTTCATGCATTACAGTGATTTGGTAGCAAATTAAAAAATCTGGTGACATTCAAAATATATAATGAAATCTTGTGGAAATAAGACTTTTGTTTCAGGTTTTTATAATAGCTGCTCCTTTTGTGTAATACTCAAAGTAACAGTTTGCTGATTTTACAGGATGAATGCTGGATAAACTTTAACGTGGACCTATCATGCTATATTTGAATAATATAGTGTAGGACCATACCTATATAAGGCATATTTATACTTTTTTTTTTTCAAAATACCAAACAGATCATGCATTTTAGCCATGCCTCATTTTGCTCAATTTGACAATTTATAGCTCTGTTTTTGCAAGGGCTGATTCTGTGAGAACAGCACCATCTACAGGCCTGGCATATGTACTACAGCGTCTCCAGCGCTTTCGAACGGCAATGCCGTGGTTGTCTCCTCCTGATTGGTGGAGTTGGCCCAATAGCCGTAGCGCCACCGTCCTGACGTCAGGACAGTGTTCAAATCTGGATCAGTTTTTATCAGATCCGTTGCAGCCCCTTTTCTAGAGATTTGGGTATGGAGGAAAATACAGAGGGTTCTGTTTTCTGACACTTGGTGAGTTCCCTGGAACACCGGGGACACATATTCATGTATAAAAGACGTACAAAAGTGCATTTTGCATGATAGATCCCCTTTAAGTGGAGTTACTGAGGGGTTTCTACAAAATGTTTTCGGAGCAGACTGCAATGTCAGCCAAATGTCAAAAAAGCCATAAGATACGCAAGCAAAATGAGTGAGGAAGAACTTCTGGGTTAATAGTACAGCACGATGATCGATGGTTTGATATCTCAACTGAATCAAGAAAAACAGAGACATCATCGGGCCATTAGTATACAATCTTCCCTTCTGTTCTTCAGCCCTGTGGCACTAACAACTTTCAGGATTTGTGAGTGCAATAAAGAGACCATAGATTCAAGGTAATTTGCTCCACAATGAGGTGAGACCCGGAGCGCTGGAGGAAGGCTTGCTACAATGCCAGAGCAGTTAACCTGTTCATCGGTCAAAACAAACAAGCCTCCCGTCAACTTCTAGCAGCCCTTTATTTCATAACCTTGGCGCAGGAAAGAGAGGGTCTCTGAGTGGTTTGTATGGGAGGCCGTGTTGAATGCTGGGAGATGCGGTAGCCCGCCTGAGCAGCAATCGCTCTGATCTACAGCAATCTATTGATCCAGCAAGCTTGTCCAATCAATACAAGAGAAGAGAAGAGGGGAAACAACATTAGAGGAGAAAATAGCCTATTTAAGGAGCCTGAAGGGTGGGAGAGGGGGCCGCACACACATTGTGATAAGACAGTTAATGTATGTGGTTTCTGTACAGGGCTACATGAAAGGAAATGTATTTTTCCACGGACACCGATAGAAAAAGCTCTGTATTATTTCCTTAGGAGTGCCAGGAATGTAATGAGAAAACTAGCAGAGGGAAAAAAGGCAATGGAGGGGCTGGTTGGGATGAGATATGAGATGAGGCAATGAAGCACAGAAGGCACGCTGCGATTGAGTCGTCTGAGTTAGTGGACATCCAAAAACACGTTCCTGCACCAGCTAGAACAAATCTGTCAGCCTCCAGATCTCTTCATATGGGGGCAGCTGGACGGCCGAGTGGATAAAAAGATTTGAATTGTAACATCAACATGTTTGACCCAAGCAACAGTTTCTATAAACAGCCTGTGCTCTGTCAGGAAGCTACAAACAGACCCCCTTCGTCTTTAAACATCAAACAAACATCTCTGGGAAGCAGCATCGTGTCGGAATGGTTACAGACAAACAGAGGTGGGAAGTAGTGGAGTACAAATACTTTGTTACTGTACTTAAGTACATTTTTCTGGTATCAGTACTTACTATTTTTCTGACGACTTTTTACTTTTACTTCTTATATTCTCAACAAAAATACCTGTACTTTCTACTTCTTACATGTTGAACACAAATACCTGTACTTTCTACTTCTTACATTTTGAACACAAATACCTGTACTTTCTACTATTCACATTTTACAAACAGGCTGGTTCCTTTAGTTTGAATGTGTGTTTGGTGGCGTGATCATTATTATTTAGAGTCATTGCGTGCCTATTGATTTGAACACGATCCGTGTATCCATCATTTCCTGGTCTTCTCTAAAGAAGAGGGACCAATGAAAACGTTGTCATGTTGCCGTTGTTCAGCATGGAAACATTCATTAGCTAACAATGACATTATTGTTTTATTAATATAAAGGGAGGTCAGGTACTCTTTAAAACAGCTGGTAATTATGGGTACTTTTTACTGAAGTACATTTCGAAGCCCATACCTCTTTACTTTTACTTGAGTAAAGAAGTTTAGTCAGTACTTCTACTTTTACCAGAGTATTTTTAAACACAAGGATCTGTACTTCTACTTGAGTAAAGGATGTGTGTACTTTTGCCATCTCTGAACTCGTTTGACCCAAGCAACATCTTCTATAAACAGCCTGTGCTCTGTCAGGAAGCTACAAACAGACCCTCTTCCTCTCTAAATATCATCCAATTATCTGGGAAGGAGCATCATGCCTGAATTGTAACAGACAGATGCTGAAGATGGATGAGATTTTAAAACCAATGTAAAGATTTCCGTTTGTCCAAAGACAGGGCAATCAGATGTGGGATGGATGAGTGGAAGAGCACACAGTCATGAATATAGTGTCTAATATGTGCAGAAACTGCTGTTACTACATTGCAGGAAATCAATATTCTTTAATTACCATAGTCTCAAAAGAAGGCAAGGGCAACAATAAAATGTAATATGTATTTTCAAGAATGTTTTAAAATGTCAAAGGGAAAATAATCATGGCAAGGGTCAGTAATTAATATTCTCTGGACTTGTAAGATAATACAACAGTGGTTCTGCCTGCATATGCCAACTTGAACAATATTAACATTAGACATTTCCCCATGGAAAAATAAATTACATTTTCCTAGACCTAGACTGTACACTGCTTTAAAATGTTATTCAACTTCATCCTGACAGCAGATTTAAAAACCTAAACCAGACCTTATTTTGCTAATTGGCTAGAGAAGACTCTTCTAAGGTGCAAATTAGAAAAGGTGAGACATTGTTTGGGAACATTTTTTAAATGTACTGGCTTCACAGTCATCATAATTACTCATATCATAGAAATGCAGAATGATATGACAATTAAGAATATACATTTATTCATTTTAACTCTTCAAGAAAAAAGTATAATTAAACATGTTTTAAAATACCGTTCTTAGCATGCTAGCTATGATACCTCTAGCCAGAAAAACATAACTTTCTTTGTCTTATCAGCAAACAGAAGAGTAAATTCCACTTAGTGAAATCTCGTTTGACAGCACCATTCATTTTGAAGTATAATCATTTCTTCTAGAATCACTACAAATGGAGTGAATTCAATCCAAGTTGACCCCTGTGTCAAGTTCAAATATTGGTGACCATTGGCACAAAAATGTGCAGTGTCGATCAACAGAAAAAAACATCTTTGAGGTGAAAGAAAGCTGAAAATGTTTTCAGCTTTTCCAATGTGGCAAACTATTTTAGTATTTTGGGCCCAAAGGAAGGTGTTATAAGTTGTGAATACACTGTTTGGCCACTCAGTCCCAGTGCTCTTCCTCAGGTCTTTGGTTACAAAAGCAAGTTCTTTATCTTGAATAACTGTGTTTGTTGTGACTGACTAATGCTAACATGTTATTAGCTGGATTGCATGTTTGTCTTTACCTCTGCTATTGTAGTTCACCATCCACCCTCAGGAGAAGTCGCTATGTCACCAAACATTTAAAACCATCTTCATCGTGAGGACATACGTTTAAACTTCACTGTGGCCCTCTTTAATTGGCCATTGGCGAGATAGTGTGGTGTCACTCAAAGGGCGTCAAATACAAACGCTCGAACTGGGGGCTTTGGCTTTTTTACATATTTGTAGTGTGTTAACAAACCAAAATGTTGGTTATTTAAACTGGCAATGTAATGTTTGACATGACATAACAGTCTTAATTTTAATATATTTAAACCAAAACCTAGATATTGTGTCTATCCCAAGCCAAGTAGTTAGTGATTAAAACTAACTGCCACAGTTTCACAGCATTACAACATAACATAACAGCATGACCAACACTAACCACCTGTTACAACATTACCCACTTCAAATGCCAAAGGGTAACACAAAAGCTGCAGGCAAAATATGACGAGACAAGATCATGATTGGCTAATCAATCCCCATTTAAAGGGATGCTAAACATCTCTATGGCCTGTGCCTCATCTCTGAAAGTTGGCTTTATGTTGGTGCATAATTGAACATGCTTTATTTATAACATTTCGGACCTTATTCTCCTACAGTTGAGGAACATCATTAGTTATGTGGGACAATAGAAGACCTACTATACAACTCTTACTGATTTGCTTTCAGTTGTGAACCATGTTAGACAGTTTCTCATTATACCCGAGCTTTAAATGTGTTTTTAATAGTCATGCAGCTCAGTAGTACAAACAACAAGTCTGAAAAGGGCCCTGTTGTAAGAAATTGTGAGTTGTCCCCCTTTAAAGCCTGAATAATTGAAGTTGATGTATAATTAACACAGCTGTGCTTAAAATCAGAACAAAGACTGCTCTGCACACGTCACACTGACAATCTGTGGAACTGGCACACTGGGGCGATGCATTTTAAAATCCTATCCAACATGCTTTTTGTCTACGAGGTCGTTGTCAGTTCCAATTTTTCTTAATAACTCTTTAGTGTTGAGAGAGCAGAATTTGCAAAAGAGCATGTTTCTCAATCTGCAAAACAAAAATGAGTCTTTTCTTTCAGCTCTGAGTATCAGAGTTAGACGGTAGAGTTCATGGCTGGGGAATAGTTTGAAGACTTTATTAAGACTTCATTTTTTCTGTCATGAAAATGATTATGAAAAGACGACTGGCCTCATTTTAGCTATTGCCTAAGAAAGAACATAATACTATCCTATGTATACAAGTATGTCTATGCTCCTGTAGCATATATTCCTGCTACTAACTGCAGTATTTTTGCATTTTTTTAGAACATTTTAATTATCCAGAATTGTTATACTCTTTATATTGTTTATATTTTATATCATATTTTTCATTTTATTTTTACTTTAAATGTTTTGTTGTTAATTTGTATCTATCTGTCTGTCTATCTGTCTGTCTGTCTGTCTGTCTGTCTGTCTGTCTGTCTGTCTATCTGTCTGTCTGTCTCTCTATCTGTCTGTCTGTCTGTCTGTCTGTCTGTCTGTCTGTCTATCTGTCTGTCTGTCTGTCTGTCTATCTGTCTGTCTGTCTCTCTATCTGTCTGTCTGTCTGTCTGTCTGTCTGTCTGTCTGTCTGTCTGTCTATCTGTCTGTCTGTCTGTCTGTCTCTCTATCTGTCTGTCTGTCTGTCTGTCTGTCTGTCTGTCTGTCTGTCTGTCTGTCTGTCTGTCTGTCTGTCTGTCTGTCTGTCTGTCTGTCTATCTATCTATCTATCTATAATCACATGGCGGGTGCATAAAATGTTTCACGTCGTTTATTTTTGAGAAATATTCATGCTTTCTGAATAATTAGAAAAACTGGATCGCACTGGGAAAGGATTCACATGCTCATCCTAGTAATAAAACGTGTAGCCGATCTGAATCATAGATACTCAAAAATATTTTTCACTTTCATTAACATTTCAAGAAAAGGGTATTTGTGCTGCATTGATGTAAAGTAACAATTAAAAAATGAACCATTGTTTATGCTTTTGCAAAAATCAATGCATATTATTTTTAGAAAACTATCTACTGCCAGCTTGGAAGGATAAATACACAGAGGATTACGATAATCTATTATCATATCTTATCTAGGATGAATGCTTGTCTTTAGAGAATTAAAGCACTTTAGCGTTTATGCAGCAGTTCATTTTACATGCCAATTCCACTGAACAGCGTTGGTCATTATTCATAATTCATTGCATTTTTAAACTTTCTAAAATGTTCTCTCTTTAGCCTCTTACACATAATGACAAAGAGCCTGAAATGTCTTCTATAAAGCGTAAAATATTACGTATAATTCAACAGAAATTAGCTCCCATTCTGCGATGAGGGCCTCCATATTTTACATTGTCCGGGAAGAAGGAGATGTAAAGCAGCCCATTGTTTGCGGATCTCATTACGAGACTAAGAGTCGCTTTCTATCTAAATCAGAGGTGGGGAACCTCCGGCCTGGGTCCACACCCACTTAAATCTTGTCCACATGGATAGGAAACTAAATACATTTGCCCACATCTTGTGTCCATATCTTTCTGTTTTGGTGGTCATGCCACAACCGTGCACGTGCATGTGTAACGGGTCACAACCGTAAGCGACTTGTTATCATTCAGGAAACGACAGCGAAGCATCTGGGGTGTTTTCTGGCATTTATTCCACATAACTGCTCACGTCACTGTCTCTAGTATTTATTTATACATACTAGCTTATTTATACAATGAGAAATGAGTAAATGGCCAAGAAAATCTTATTTTTAAATAATCACACAAAATACAAACACAAACATACTTGAGAACGAACACAACATTCTCTTTACATCCGCGTTGCATGTCACATCACTACAAAAACAGAAGACAGGAAACTCAGAAAAAGTGTTGCCATGGTAACAAACAAAATGGCGTGATCGGGTCTAAATCGCGCCAAAACTATGGTGATAGTTCTTAACAGTGACGTGCGGTGAGGTTCATGGCTGGTGAGGCACTGACTCTTTCAGAGTCAGATTTACAAATATTATAGCCTATTTTGACCTTAATCGAAATATTCTGTTATTTTCAAAAGCTTTTTTAGTCTGATGCTATGATTAATTTTAAACAGACCGTTCAACAAAAGGATACCCAAAATCTAAATATTGGATTGTTCTTTCTAAGTAAGATCCCATTTTCATTACAATTGTGGTCTTACCTTGACTTGAAGATGAAGTCCATGCTATCCTTCTGGACAACAATCTCTATTACTGTTTTGTAAAAGTCCTCCTTATCTTCCTCTAGTTTCAAAAGTCTAGTTTGTTGTTTGCGTCTACCGTCTCTGTGTAGAATAACAGTAGCAACAAGAACCTGTGGGCTCACGTGCGCCCCCTTCAGTGCGGCAGAGGTTATGGCTGCCTCTCTTGTGCTTTTTTCATTGCCGTTGTACGATGAGACCAGCGAGCCTAAATATCATATATACGTGAAATAAGTTATTGAGAGACTATGGATGGCGAGGATAAATGTAATAAAGGGATCTACAAATATTACATTGGTGACCTACAGTGAGATGGGAACAGGCATGCGCTTAGGGCCCGCTTTCCAGCCAGTTTCTGTGGGGTGACGCATCCTGAAGTGAGGCAGATCTCATCTGTGCCTCACCTTACCCCACGGTAACTGGCTGGAGCGCGCTCACAAAATAAGTGCCCGCGCTAAATTAGTGCCCGTGCTCCAGCAAGTTACTGTAGGCTTACGTGAGGCAGAGCTCGTCCCTGCCTCACTTGTCATCGCTCCCGTAGCGGAGCTCGGCAAATTTGCTGATTTTGACTATAAAATGCGATTGGAATCATACAGAAATCACACTTACACAAGATCAGTGGAGACATTTTATTATTATTACTATTTAGTTTTTCTTTAATTGTTTTTCTGTTACATTGGAGTATGACAGGTGAGGCTCTGCCTCCCCTGCCTCCACTGACTGCACGTCGCTGGTTCTTAAGTAGCTTAAAGTGCTATTTCCTACGGTTAAAACGTAACAAAAACGTATTAATGTTGTACCCACAGTGTTACTAAACAAAATATAATCACTGTCATTAACTTAAATAGCAGATTTAATATACAAAATTATATATATTGCAACACAGTTTCTAGCGCAACTCACCCACATAACTGCTCACGTCACTGTGAGGGGAGGGCGGAAGTTACATACCGGAAGTAGAAAATGATGTGCAACGGGAAAGTGTTCCCACTAGAAACATTACTCAAAAATATTAAAAGGAAACATCTCATAAAAATAAAATTCACAACCTATATAAATCTTGATTTATAAACTAATAATTATTTATACAAATGTTTAACTCCGTTACACATGCATGCGTGAGTCATGGTAAGATATCTGGATTAAGAGGTTGCTTTTTCTTTGCACAGCATGAAAGAAAGGCAAAATGAATGGGCTGTGATTTTAGTACTTTTAAGCAGAGGTCAATAATTTGTACGGCCCTCGGAGGATGTTGAAAAAATTGAAACGGCCCTTGAGAGGAAAAAGGTTCCCCACCCCTGATCTAAATCATGCGGCTGACGCGCCTAATAGGCTCCGAAGAAAGTCAGCTCATTTATGAAGCAGTTAATGTGTTCAGCAAAACTCAAAATGTCCGCCTGTGTTTAGGGCCATTACCAGTTTCTCATGTTTCAACACGCTACAGCAGGGGTGTCTTTTTTCACTGAGGGCCACATCCAGAAAAATATACGAAGGGCTGGGCCGCTCACTAGAGCAGTAATTCTCACGCAAAAAAAAAGGTTAATTAAAAAATTACTGTAGCGTCTCGCTACAGGAACACAGGGAGGCTTGGTTTGTCCTTTATCCGGGAGTTTATTATACAGATCACAGGTTACTGTTGGCCGTAACCACGCCAAAAACAATCCACTAAACCTGTCGTATTCTCACTCTCCATCACATAACCCGCTAGCTCTCCCCTAGCTTCCCGCGTCTCTCCCTCCCGGAACCTCACTCTTCCAGCCCCAACCAACCAGACAACACTATCCCACCCAAACCCACAGCTACAGGTCACAAGAACCGTTCATCAAAACAGTGGCACGTTCACTGACACTCTGTAAAATGCAAACAAACTCTGAACAACAAACACATCAAACATCAACATTATAACCAGTCCGTTACACTTTCCCCCCTCCTCAAAGTCCCTCGTCCTCGAGGGAATAAACAAAGTCTTTCAGGTGGTTAGGGGGTCTGCGGTTTCTCTGCGGCCGTGCCTGGTCTGCGGCAGGGGGAGACAGGCCCACCGTGGGGCTCAGAGTAGGGCAAGGGAAAAACAGTCCAGGTTGTGGGGAACCAGGCAAGGTCCCCGGGTCGTGAGAGAGGGGTTGGGAAGAAGAAAGAACAGTGTCCCTTGCCCCCTGTGTCTCACCAACTGAACCTAGTGGTGTCGCTGTACCCCGATAGGGTGCCAACCTGTCCCGGTGAAGAGCAACTATTCTCCCTCTCCGCTGCAGTTGGACCCTGTAGACGACCTCACTCAGTCTCTCCAGAACCCTGCAGGGCCCTTCCCAGTTGCTGTCCAGCTTTGGGCATCTGCCCTTCTTCCTCTGTGGGTTATACACCCAGACCAACTCACTTGCACTGAAATGCCGTCCTCTAGCATGCACATCGTAGTTCCTCTTCTGCCTCGCCCCTGCACTCTGTAGCTGGCGCCTGGCAAAGTCGTGAGCAGACTGCAACCGTTCCTGGAGTTTCCTGGCATATTCGAACCCTGGGGGGTCCACAGGAGCGTCGGTGGGCAAGCCCATCATCATCTCGCCCGGCGTGCGCATCTCCCTTCCTAACCGATCCGATCTCCATTCAGAAAACACGCATTTTAAAAGGTGTTTCGCCTGCCGTCTTGTCTGCAGACTTGTCAAAGCATTAATTCATGGTTTTTACTAACCGTTATCAGTATGTTGTTACTTCACAATCATTTTGAAACGTGTATTACAATTAAATCACGGTCAAATATGTCCATCTTGTTGTAGTTGTAGCCCCCTTGCAAGCGATTCTCTCCGACCATTCAGCAGTCGAGAGTGTTTACGTCACTAGTTTAGCATATTCAGCCCGGTTGTTGGCCCGGGAAGAACCTCGATTTTGGAAGGCCAGAAAAAAGGTGAAAAAGTAGCCCTGAGCCGGAACTACCCCTAGTGGAAAAGCAAAAAAAAGCGGGCCGGGTTTGGCACAGCCCGCTTAAACCGTGCTACGTGCTGCAGTGGAAAAGCGCCATCAGACATATTTTAGTGCTCTTGGTGGCACTTTAAACTATGACTGTGTATTAGATTCAAAACGATGATTCAGAATCCAAGGTTCAATTAACAGTGCATTCAGCATTACATTTAATATTTATGCTGCTTATTTGTTATTACATGATATATACATCTAAAGCAAGTCCATGTTGTCCCAGGCTCAGCCCTAAACATGTCCTCCATTTTATGTACCTCTGCTCTCTGATGAACCTTCAGCTACTACAGAGCTGTAGAGTAAACACCTCAAACTGATTGACCAATCAGAATTGAATATTAAACTAAGCCATGTAATAATTGATTTTGAATCTGGGTTTATTGTAGACATTTGACTTAGATTTCATTTCAAAGGGTGCACTTCTCATATTGACAAATATTCTCACTCACACACTGTGCATAGAAAACAAGACATACTCCGCCTGCAGTACTGTATGATCTTTATTAAAGAGATATATGTGGGTTTATAATTGTATCTGCCCTAATACATGAGACATAGATAGAGGAAAATGTATGCAGATGATGCCTGGTTTTGGCCTTATCTCCTGCGTCGGCGAGAGCTGGTAGCTGGGGCAGAGGTCTGCCCGCGGCGCACCACAGAGCAGTCGGTGTCCAGGCAGGCGCAGGCCTCGATGAGGGTAGCTGTAGCTGATCTCTGTGCTGTCGGGGCAGGAGAGCTGGATCTGCCTCTCAGACGTAGCCACCTCCTGGCAGCAGGAGCAGGTGTGCTGCAGAGCTCGCATTTTGGTAGAATAACTGAGGAGAGAGTGGAACCATGTGTGAAGATAAAGGTGACAGAAAATAATATTATATACGTACATGTAATATATGTAATGATCAGTGTACTACTCTAAGCTTCATCAGAGGCAATAACAATGATGATGTCATAGCGAAAGTACAAAGCCGCAGATTATTATTACTACAGTTGTTTTCAGTTGCTAACACATAAAGCACAATTATTTAATCTCACACTCCAAGAGCAAAACCTCAGCTCAAATCTCCAAAACTCTAAACACATGTTCAGCTCTGCAATAAGTTTGCAAAACACTGCACCCGGTTCTCTAAGTAAGAAAATCTGACAAATTCACTTGTTTGCAGTTTTTTTTCTATTTCCTCAAAGTTTCCTTTCACTTTACTATGATTTTACAGTCATCGACATTTTTGTCTATGTGGTGTGCTTGAATGTTGCACCAAAAAAAAAAAAATGACAGCGTGTTTCTGCACATATTTCTGTAGACCCGAACAGTCTTTATAGGCAGAATTCTCTACAGGACGCCATCAAAGATGAGTGTGCTTTAGATTGAGCACCACAGTGTGTAGTTGGTGGGAAAAAGTGTCTTGAACTATAAAATAAGTGTGTACCAAAGTTTGGTTTTGGTAAGCGTTTACGTAGTTTTGAGTGCAGTGCAGTGGGTCATTTTGCAAGATATATGAGGTGTTTTGCACGTTGGGTGTGTGGTTTTCTGAATTGTGTTTAGTGTTTTGAGAAAATAAGTTTCCAAAAAATGAGTTTTAGCAATTGAAAAAAAATATATTATTATTTTTACCCATCCTGGGACAATGACATGAGGGGGACTTACAAGGTGAAGGTTCCACATGCTCCGGCGCAGGACGTGACATTGACGACCTCTTTTGAGTGGCAGTCCTGGCTCTCCACGATCACAGCAGTGCTGCTCACACTGCAGGGGTGACCTCTCTGAATACCTGAGGCAGGACAGAGGAGGGATGAGATCTTTCTATCTGACCTGGTTTACACATTCATAGCAGCTGTATACCCTGGAGGCTACTTCTCCTGCGTTTGATGGTAGCAGGTCATGGTTGAAAAGTATTTTCTTTTAGTAAGAACATGAGTACTTAAGTGAGCTCCTAGCTGTCAGGTAACTGCCCTGGATCAATACCAAAACTAGTTGTTGAATGGCCTGCTGATCACAATGCTTCTGAATGGTTAAATAATAAGTTGACATCAATGTGAAGCAGAGAGAGAGGAGAGCCTGCTAACTAGTGTGCAGGTTCATGAAAGCAATACATACAGATGTGGCAGCATCCGTCTGGAGCGACGGTCTCAGTTCCCTGCAGGAGACACACAATCAGATCACATCAGTATACTGCTACTTCTCATTGTGTGTGTGTTGTGTGTGTGTGTGTGTGTGTGTGTGTGTGTGTGTGTGTGTGTGTGTGTACAGTGTGTGAGGAACAGGCTCCGGCTCTTTATCCTGCAGAGGAACGCTCTGAAAGAGGCATTCAGAGGTTAGACAATCCTGGGAGAGAGAGAGAGAGAGAGAGGGCGAGAGAGAGAGAGAGAGAGAGAGAGAGAGAGAGAGAGAGAGAGAGAGATAGAGCAGCGAGGCGGGTTCTAGAGTTCTCTCTGATCTCTCTCTCGTCTATCGAGGAAGAAGCAGCCATCATCAATTGTTCTCCATTCAGGGGGGAGGTCCATGAGGAAGCCTCCAAAAAAATCAACCCCCTAACCGTTTATCAGAGTGCTGTTACATCTCTGCAGAGATGTGTAAAGTAAAGAGGGCTTTGAAAATGTACTTCAGTAAAAAGTACCCATAAACTAGCAGCTGTTTAAAAAAGAGTACCCTGACCTCCCTTTATATTATAGAACAATAATGTCATTGTTAGCTAATGAATGGTTTTCCATGCTGAACAACGGCACATGACAACGTTTCGATTCATTGGTCCCTCTTCTTTAGAGAAGACCAGGAAATGATGGATACACGGATCGTGTTCAAATCAATAGGCACGCAATGACTCTAAATAATAATGATCACGCCACCAAACACACATTCAAACTAAAGGAACCAGCCTGTTTGGAAAATGTGAGAAGTAGAAAGTACAGGTATTTGGGTTCAACATGTAGAAGTAGAAAGTACAGGTATTTGGGTTCAACATGTAAGAAGTAGAAAGTACAGGTATTTGGGTTCAACATGTAAGAAGTAGAAAGTACAGGTCTTTGTGTTCAACATGTAAGAAGTAGAAAGTACAGGTATTTGTGTTCAACATGTAAGAAGTAGAAAGTACAGGTATTTGGGTTCAACATGTAAGAAGTAGAAAGTACAGGTATTTGGGTTCAACATGTAAGAAGTAGAAAGTACAGGTATTTGGGTTCAACATGTGAGAAGTAGAAAGTACAGGTATTTGTGTTCAACATGTAAGAAGTAGAAAGTACAGGTATTTGTGTTCAACATGTGAGAAGTAGAAAGTACAGGTATTTGGGTTCAACATGTGAGAAGTAGAAAGTACAGGTATTTGTGTTCAACATGTAAGAAGTAGAAAGTACAGGTATTTGTGTTCAACATGTAAGAAGTAGAAAGTACAGGTATTTGTGTTCAACATGTAAGAAGTAGAAAGTACAGGTATTTGGGTTCAACATGTAAGAAGTAGAAAGTACAGGTATTTGTGTTCAACATGTAAGAAGTAGAAAGTACAGGTATTTGTGTTCAACATGTAAGAAGTAGAAAGTACAGGTATTTGGGTTCAACATGTAAGAAGTAGAAAGTACAGGTACTTGTGTTCAACATGTAAGAAGTAGAAAGTACAGGTATTTGGGTTCAACATGTAAGAAGTAGAAAGTACAGGTATTTGGGTTCAACATGTAAGAAGTAGAAAGTACAGGTATTCTTGTTCAACATGTAAGAAGTAGAAAGTACAGGTATTTGTGTTCAACATGTAAGAAGTAGAAAGTACAGGTATTTGGGTTCAACATGTAAGAAGTAGAAAGTACAGGTACTTGTGTTCAACATGTAAGAAGTAGAAAGTACAGGTACTTGTGTTCAACATGTAAGAAGTAGAAAGTACAGGTATTTGGGTTCAACATGTAAGAAGTAGAAAGTACAGGTATTTGGGTTCAACATGTAAGAAGTAGAAAGTACAGGTATTGGGGTTCAACATGTAAGAAGTAGAAAGTACAGGTATTTGTGTTCAACATGTAGAAGTCAAAGTAAAAAAGTGGTCAGAAAAATAAGTAGTGGAGTAAAGTACTGATACCAGAAACATGTACTGAAGTACAGTAACAAAGTATGTGTACTCCTCAGATGTTAAGGCCTGGCAGCCATTGATCACACAGAGAAGCTGGATTGAACTCTTTGAAGATGATTCTGTTTGGATTCCAGTGTTGCTGAAATCTGGGATACAACGATTTCTAAAGCGTGTTGTATATATTTGGTCTTTTTTTCTTTTTTGTGTCTATTATGAGAACGTGTATCTAATTGACTCTGTGTAGAGAGAGTCTCTTTACACAGAGGGGACACATGGTGATGAAGAAGAGACATGAGGAAGAGGAAGGGGTTAACGCTCTGCAGGCTTGTTGAAGGCTAATGAAGCGTCTCCAGACTCAGAGGAGAATAAAGTACAGAATGAGGCGTGATGGTGAGCCGGGGTGACATTACCCGCTGCACAGAATCACACAGACCCCCCCCCCTGGATCAGAGCTCTGCACACTGCACCAAACTGGGCCTCTTTTCAGGGGGGGGGGGTGGACTGAGGGAGAGTCTCCTGATCCAAATTCAAATGAAAGTAGAATGAGTCCTGCTGCAGAGGACGGGTCGAGGGGACAGGACCCTTTAAAGGTCTGAAGGACTTTCTTTAGCACAGAGTCCAAAGTCAACATCGTTATGCAATTATTTAGCACACTGTAAAAGTCAATGCACTCATAAAATGAAATGAAGTAGCGCATGTCCAACAACAACAACAGGGCTCGCTTATCTTCATTGTATCTTCTAGATTGGGCTATAAAGTGTCAGGAAATACAAATCTTTCTATCTTTCTTAAGGTCCAAATGCTTTGTTTAAAGACATGTTAGCATGTTGTAGAAGTTCCTTTGAAACCAGCAGTCTAATGTGTTTGATGGACTATTGATCAGCTGAACAGTCGTGTGTATCTCTACACACTGACGGGACAATATGAAATAAGTGTCCCTTTAAAAAGGCGTGTAAGCACTCGATTGGCCAAGTTCAACACAGTGTTTAAAATCAGCCTCGTTATGCAATCACTGTTGCACACAGTCAAAGTGATTGCACTGTAAACATGTGGATGAATAAAGTCTTGCAACAACAACAACAACAACAACAACAGGGCTGCAGCTGAGGCCTGTACTACGAAGCCGGATGTTCTCTTAGCTGACTTCAGGGAAAACTCTGGCTTTCCGGTCCTACGACGCTGGTTCTCTTTTTAGCGGGCTAGATCTCCATGGTAACTGATGCTGAGTGGCTAACCTCCCCGGGAGCAGGTTAGGTGGCAGGATAAGAGATCAACTCAGTGAAAGCACCGCCTGCTGACCAATCAGAGCTCAGTGTGCGGAGTTTAAAGCGATCAAGTCATATTACAGGATAGAGGAAATACAGAAAAACTGCCGTTGCAGGAAAGACGGCCGGCAAAAATCACCTGACTGTGTGAACGTGAACATTAATAGAATATCCCCTCCCATCTTCAGAGCAATCTGACTATTATAACATTAGCGTTAAGAAAGCTTACTTAAATATCTGCCACAACATAAGTAACCGGATCAGAGTAACATTAAGTACAGTCCGCGGCACTGTGAGTGCAGACGTCTATGTGTCCCATTATCATTCATATCATATCACATCATAATATATCATATATTTCCTTATCTGAGTCAGCTGAGCCGTATCTGGCCGTGCAACACTCACAGTGTCACATACTGGATGCAGAAGTATTATTTTAAGCAACACATTAAGTTGATGAAACACTGTACGTAAATGTAATTAAAGTCAGATCGTGTCTTAGACGGGGCAGTGATATCATAAACCTGTTAATGTACGCATTCAAACACTTTCTCTGTTACCAGCTGTATTCACCTTGCAGGTGCAGCTATGTGGCTTTGATCCTGGATAAAGTGTTTAAGTCATGGATGTTTAAAGTTTAACTTCTTCATATTTGACTAATATTAAAGTTCACTTTTCATTCAGGAAGTATGACGCTGCGCTGTCAGTACGCTTGTCCATGTTTGTGATTGGTCGAATGCTCCAAATACCACCCCTTTCATGTGAACGCACACCTAACTAGATAGGACACGGCTGGCTTGAGCGATCCACTTGATAACCAGCGTCGTAGGACCGCTTAGCGAGAGCGCGTATGTTTTGGATTGGGCCAACCGGCTAACTCAAACATATCCGGGTTAGGTTGAACCGGCTTCGTAGTACAGGCCTCAGGTTTTCTGACTTTATTTTGCAGTAAAACTTATTCCAGAAAGTTGGAATCTTTTCCCAATCTCCATTTTGAACAGAGGCCAAGACTTTATACATCCACACACGGGGTTCAAAGTCAGTAACGTTATATAATACTTTAGTACACAGTAAAAGGGATTGCACTCTAAAAATGGGAATACATATAGTCTTATAACAACAACAACAACAACAACAACAACACAACCACAAACAACAACAACAGGTCTGCAGCTCATGATCTCTACAGGTTCTTTTATAGATCGGGTTATAAAATGTCAGAAATTCAATATGTTCCCAGCTTTTTGAGCCCCAATGATTCCGTCTTTATTGATATCAAATAAATTACAAATCACAATTTAAGACGCTAAAAAAGGCTTCTTTTCTACATTGTTGCATGAAAATGCTGCGTCAAAAAAGTCTATTATTTTCACACAAACGCTGCACTGGAAAATATGACATTTATAGTAGCTGAAATGCTAATGTGAGATTTGAGGGATATTTAAAGTAGTTTCTGTTAAATGAGCAGAACGACTTCTACAGTACTTTTACTCAAGAACAAGATCTGAGTACTTCTACTTTTACTCAAGTACAAGACCTGAGTACTTCTACTTTTACTCAAGTACAAGACCTGAGTACTTCTACTTTTACTCAAGTACAAGATCTGAGTACTTCTACTTTTACTCAAGTACAAGACCTGAGTACTTCTACTTAGTGAAGTACAAGATCTGTGTACTTCTACTTAGTGAAGTACACAGTACCTTCACTAAGTCTCAGCTGTTCCCTCTCTGTCTCTGAGTCAGCAGGTAGATCTCCATGTTCCACTTGGCTTAACACAGAGAGGGAGAGGATACAGGGGCCTGTGTGTGTGTGTGTGTGGTGTGTGTGTGTGTGTGTGTGTGTGTGTGTGTGTGTGTGTGTGTGTGTGTGTGTGTGTGGGTTAATATCCGGTGTGCATCCATGGAGACGGAGCTGTTGTGTCTGCACCCCCCCCCCCCCCTGCTGTAGACGAGGGGGGGGGGGGGGGGCTGTTCTTTACCAGGAATGTACAGCAGAGAGAGTAAAAGCTGCGGTACCGTATTTATATCTCTCCGGTCACAGAGCGTAGTTTCTCACGCAGACACTGCTCTCTGGATAACTGGCACATTTAGATTTAGATTGAATGTAATTTCATCTTCCATTCCCTGCTCTCTATCGTCTAAAGCCTTCAATAGAGTTTCTACATGTTGTATTATCATCACAGCCCTCTGTATATTCTCTACTTCTTACAATTCTAGTATTGTTTATTTCTACTCTTTCATTTCTACTAATTGGGATCAATAAAGTACCTCTGACCTTTCACTCTACACGTCACCAAAAGGCAGCGTTTGTGTCGTCTAGTTTTAAAGTGCTGGGTCTGATAGCAGCTGCTTGTGTTACATTGTGTCTCCATCAGGCGAGGCTTCACATCTCAGTGAGTGAAGGTTAGGGTTGACGTAGTGAGAACCAGAGCTCCAGAGGCACAAGAGGAGCTGCCACCTCTCCTCCGTGTGAATGGAGGGTTCTTCCCAGCAGTGATTGTTGGGCCGAGGTGGAGACTAACCCACGTTTCATGAGTTGTATTTAGTCTCTGTAAAGTTTGAATGAAGTGTGTTTAACGAGGCGTCTCCGTTTGCCAGACACGCACTCTCTCGCCCAAATATATCCAAACCTTCACCACCAAACCTCCAGCTTCTCTCCACACACACACACACATCCAGCTTCTCTCCACACACACACACATCCAGCTTCTCTCCACACACACACACAGATCCAGCTTCTCTCCACACACACACATCCAGCTTCTCTCCACACACACACACACACACACACACATCCAGCTTCTCTCCACACACACACACACATCCAGCTTCTTCTACTTGGGCGCTTTCACACCGGAGTACTTTTCCCAGGAATAGTTCAGATAGTTTTTGGGATTTTGCGTTCAAACCAAAAAGATCTGGAACTAGAACTTAGTTCATGAGAACCCTTTCCCCTTTTCAGTCCCTGCTAGAGAGCAGGTACTTTCCTGGGGAGGAAAAGGTTCCAGTTTCTGATTGGCTGGGTGGATTGCAAACCACGCCCCGTAAAATTCCCAAAAGTTGTGTGAAGCCGCCATTTTATTTGCTCGAATTAGCATTATTAGCATTAGCATTAGCCCAGCGCACAAACGCAGAGAGACTAACTTATGGCAACACAAAATAAAACGTGGGAACGGTGGAGATGAGGAGGAGGTGTGGCGCTTCTGGCGATTTACCCGGACTTCGGGGGGCGATTTACTGCCACCCGAAGTCCCGGAGCGGGTGGCAGTATACGCCGTGAAGTTCTTTGCGGCCTGCCAGTAAACCCAAAGCAGAAGAAGAAGAAGTGACGTCAGCGACTTCATCTGCCTAATCCTCCCTCGGGGACTTATTCCGGTGTGAACGCGATCTGCTAGATAGTTCCAGGACTAAAGAGTTCGGCGGGACTAAGTACCGGGAACTAAGTACGCTAAAGTACTCGGTGTGAAAGTAGAAGTGCTCAGATCCTTCTCTCTCATAGAAGTTTACTCAAATATAAATCACAGTAAAAGAAGCACAGGCTGTTAAACGCCTGAACTTTTGAAAGAACATCGATATAAACATTCATCTGTTTGTAACGTCTATCAATATTCCAATTACTAAGTAGTATATAGACTATTCTGCACTATTTATATTCTATTTGATCAGTTTCATGGTGTTGCTCTGTTGGAGGAGCCTCAGATGTTCATTGTCATATCTACCCTGTAGCTGCTGTACACATGACAATGAAAGCCTTGAATCAGCTGTTTTCTCTCTGGAGGGGCTCGCATGCTGTTCCTCACTTCAGCGCCACCTCTGCTACTGCTCTGTGTGGTGAAGCTTTATGGAGGTGATTATACAGCAGCACATTATACTGCTGCGTCAGACGCATACAACCTGACTTACAGCCTCTTTAAAGTGATGAAGTAGACCCAGACCCACACACACCCCACTGAGACCCTCCAGAGCCACACACACCCCACTTGGACCTCAGAGCCACTGACCCACACACACCCCACTGAGACCCTCCAGAGCCACACACACCCCACTGAGACCCTCCAGAGCCACACACACCCCACTGAGACCCTCCAGAGCCACACACCCCCCACTGAGACCCTCAAGAGGCCTGATTATCACAATTAGGTTCATGAATACATAACATCTCACACGGCACCTTTCCTCATTCAAACGCATATGAACTCCATCATTCAGTAGCCTCACCTTCTCAGACTTGCATGCAGTCATGAGATGTCCTAAACTTGTTTTAACACAGACTTTTCTTCTATGATATCTCACCTAAAACACATTAAAGAGACCCACTGACTTCCAGACCAGGAAACAGGAAGTGATAACATTCTTGGGGGATTTAGGACTCATTCCTGATGCATTACTGCAGCGAAGTGCGACCTGGGAAGATGTGAGATGTGCCAGGTCTGAATACTCAACAAGCATGTGTGGGAACAGAGCACACAGCCAGAGAAATACATGGCTCTAATGTGTTTGGTGCATTTCATTTTTACGAGCATCAGCTGCTGGGTGCAGTTACTCTCGTACTGTAGATAACCCAATTAGCCCGTGTGCTAAAGGGCTCTGGCGGCCGCTCTCTTCCACAGACATGGATTCAAACCAAGTGTTCTGCAGCCAAATGTCAACGACCAGCGAGCAGACGGGCGTGAAAACACAAAGCAGGAATACAAGAGGACACTGGGTCAAACGGGGATGATCACAGCGACAGATTGTTGCACAATGATGTTAGCATGGAGCGTTTAGAGACAAAGAGCCTGAACACCTCACACTGAGGGTCTGAGCTGCCTGAACACCTCGCTCACACTGAGGGTCAGAGCTGCCTGAACACCTCGCTCACACTGAGGGTCTGAGCTGCCTGAACACCTCGCTCACACTGAGGGTCAGAGCTGCCTGAACACCTCACACTGAGCTGCCTGAACACCTCACACTGAGGGTCAGAGCTGCCTGAACACCTCGCTCACACTGAGGGTCTGAGCTGCCTGAACACCTCGCACTGAGGGTCTGAGCTGCCTGAACACCTCACACTGAGGGTCTGAGCTGCCTGAACACCTCACACTGAGGGTCAGAGCTGCCTGAACACCTCACACTGAGGGTCTGAGCTGCCTGAACACCTCACACTGAGGGTCAGAGCTGCCTGAACATCTCACACTGAGGGTCAGAGCTGCCTGAACATCTCACACTGAGGGTCAGAGCTGCCTGAACATCTCACACTGAGGGTCTGAGCTGCCTGAACACCTCACACTGAGGGTCAGAGCTGCCTGAACACCTCACACTGAGGGTCAGAGCTGCCTGAACATCTCACACTGAGGGTCAGAGCTGCCTGAACACCTCACACTGGAGGGTCAGAGCTGCCTGAACATCTCACACTGAGGGTCAGAGCTGCCTGAACATCTCACACTGGAGGGTCTGAGCTGCCTGAAACACCTCACACTGAGGGTCAGAGCTGCCTGAACACCTCACACTGAGGGTCAGAGCTGCCTGAACATCTCACACTGAGGGTCAGAGCTGCCTGAACACCTCACACTGAGGGTCAGAGCTGCCTGAACATCTCACACTGAGGGTCAGAGCTGCCTGAACACCTCACACTGAGGGTCTGAGCTGCCTGAACACCTCACACTGAGGGTCTGAGCTGCCTGAACACCTCACACTGAGGGTCAGAGCTGCCTGAACATCTCACACTGAGGGTCTGAGCTGCCTGAACACCTCGCTCACACTGAGGGTCAGAGCTGCCTGAACACCTCGCTCACACTGAGGGTCTGAGCTGCCTGAACACCTCGCTCACACTGAGGGTCTGAGCTGCCTGAACACCTCGCTCACACTGAGGGTCTGAGCTGCCTGAACACCTCACACTGAGGGTCAGAGCTGCCTGAACACATCGCTCACACTGAGGGTCTGAGCTGCCTGAACACCTCACACTGAGGGTCAGAGCTGCCTGAACACCTCGCTCACATTGAGGGTCAGAGCTGCCTGAACACATCACACTGAGGGTCAGAGCTGCCTGAACACATCACACTGAGGGTCAGAGCTGCAGGGATTCATCCACTACTGGGAAATGATTACATTCATCTTATGATATTCCAAGAGCAATGATCTGGTTCCAGCTTCTTAAATATCGCCTCTGTAATGTTTCCTTCCAACAGGACTCCTACAGCGTAAGGCAAGTTAGATTTAAGTATTTACTTTTACCAAATACCCCAAGAAATATCAAGATTTCCCCCTAAAACCATGACCCAGATGTACCAGCTTAACCAGTATCAAATCCTACACGAGCCTCATTCATTAAACACAATACATGCATTAATGACATCTCTTTAAAGCTGCTCCAAAAGTGATGCAAACGCCACCATGTTCTAGACAGTCAGTCACAATCACAACACGTCATAAACCTGTTCTTTACCTGCTCTGTCAGCAGTTCAAGGGTCGCAGACAGACACCTTTAAACTCTTTAAAGGACTCTTTAAAGTAGAGACACTACATACTGATATACACCTGAACATCAGCAGGAGAGGACTCTTTAAAGTAGAGACACTACATATGATATACACCTGAACATCAGCAGGAGAGGACTCTTTAAAGTAGAGACACTACATACTGATATACACCTGAACATCAGCTGGAGAGGACTCTTTAAAGTAGAGACACTACATGACTGATATACACCTGAACATCAGCAGGAGAGGACTCTTTAAAGTAGAGACACTACATACTGATATACACCTGAACATCAGCAGGAGAGGACTCTTTAAAGTAGAGACACTACATACTGATATACACCTGAACATCAGCAGGAGAGGACTCTTTAAAGTAGAGACACTACATACTGATATACACCTGAACATCAGCAGGAGAGGACTCTTTAAAGTAGAGACACTACATACTGATATACACCTGAACATCAGCAGGAGAGGACTCTTTAAAGTAGAGACACTACATACTGATATACACCTGAACATCAGCAGAGAGGACTCTTAAAGTAAGACACTACATACTGATATACACCTGAACATCAGCAGAGAGAACTCTTTAAAGTAGAGACACTACATACTGATATACACCTGAACATCAGCAGGAGAGAACTCTTTAAAGTAGAGACACTACATACTGATATAACACCTGAACTCAGCAGGAGAGAACTCTTTAAAGTAGAGACACTACATACTGATATACAACCTGAGGACTCTTTAAGTAGAGACTCACCTACTGATATATACCCTCACACCAACAGGTGCTCTTTGGACATGTGTTGCTCATTAACAGGTCACAGTGAAGCGTCACCGCGTGACGGGAGGACTCCTGTACGCCATCTTGACTCCATTACAGCTGCATTACTCTAAATTGATTCCTAATGAGTTTTTTAATGAGCCCCCCCCCCCCCCCACACACTGTCTGGGGGCTTACAGGAAACTGGGAAAAGCTCGTTCCCAGAGAATGGATAAACCCCTCTAACATCTGGCTTCTGTTTGCAGAGGGGGGGTTCCAATCCCCTGACACACGAGTGGGAAGCAGTGACGATCAGCAGAGATGGAGACACGTCACTTTTTGTGTGTGCAATATTTCCTCTTTTCTCTCTTTGAATCAGGGAATAACTCCTTTGTTTACATCCGAAACATGGTGACATCACTACGAAAGACTCGCGCTCCTATTGGCTCGCGCTCCGACACAGTGCATGTAATCGATGATAAATGATTCAGGAGTTGTAGCCCTAAACTTCCTCTTGTCATAAATACTTCATTGATGCTTCAGTGAGAGTGTATATCCTTAAAATATCAAACGTTCTGGACCCGACCAGTGATCGAGCGTCATCTTCCTCTGAAGAACACACAGGCCGGATCCTGAATATCTCCTTTAATAAGATTCACTCTCACTCTCCCCGACACATACAAAGCCCCAAAGAGAGGCCTGTGTGGAGTTACCATGGAAACCAGAGAGAGGAAGACAAATGAGCTGTTAATATGACTAATGGAAAGCATTAAGCCTGTTAACGTCAAACATTTGATTACACCTTTTAAAAAACGTACATTTCCTCCTTTTTTAACTGCTAAGGTTTTATCATCAGATGCTCAGCAGAGGAGAAATGTCACTGACGTCTTCTGACCTGAGCTCCTCCCACAATGCAACATATATAATAAAATACTAATAAATAATATACAAGAAGTCTATATACATGTAAATAGAATATGATATGTACAAGAAGTCTATATACATGTAAATAGAATATGATATATAGAAGAACAGAATGTGAAACTAAATATTGTACAGTAAGATGAAATGAAATACGGTTTATTACGGTGCTATCTATTTAGATAGATAAATAGCCAGATGACGAACAGATGAATGTTTATCGAGCCTCTTCCTCTCCTGGGACATGTCTCCATACTGCCTGTGCTGCAGCTCCTCTTTTCACCCTCTGTCTGAAACCAGAGCCCAGTCTGCTCTGATTGGTTAGCTGGCCGGCTGAGATTTTCAGGAAAAAAAAAATCACGATTTAGAGAAAAAATTGAGAATTTTAGATAAAAAGTCAGATTTTGTTGATTTTCTTTTTTGTCAGAATTTTGAGAAAGAAAGTCAGAATTTATTTTTAAAAGTCAAAATTCGTTGATTTTCAGAAAAAGTCTAAATTATTTGATTTTGAGAACAAATTCAATTATTTTTTGAAAAAGTCAGATCTTTTTATTTTAAGAAAAAAGTCAAAATGTTGTGATTTTTTGAAAAAGTCAGAATCCGGAGTTTTTCACAATAAAGTCTACATTTTGAGATTTTCAGAAAAATGAATAATTGCAGCTCCTTTTTTCACCCTCTGTCTGAAACCAGAGCCCAGTCTGCTCTGATTGGTTAGCTGTAGCTCTGTTCTGATTGGTCAACTAGCTTAGAGATGTCCCGCCCCCTTAGCTTATCATGTGTAGGAGCGCTAGCCAATAGGAGCGCGAGTGGTCTATAGTGATGTCATTATGCTCTGGAAGTAAATGAGTCCAATTTGGTGACTTTTTACCATTTACATGCACTAACTCTATAAAAGACAGTACAGGGGAGGTGTGTGTGTGTCTGTGTCTGTGTCTGTGTCTGTGTCTGTGTCTGTGTCTGTGTCTGTGTCTGTGTCTGTGTCTGTGTCTGTGTCTGTCTCTGTGTGTGTGTGTGTGTGTGTGTGTGTGTGTGTGTGTGTGTGTGTGTGTGTGTGTGTGTGTGCAGAAACCACTACAGGTGAGGCTTCCTCCCTCATTGATCTCTCTTTGATCTCTCTTTGATCTCTCACTGCTCCTCTTGTTTCTGATACTCTGCTTCACCCTCTGAAATGTGAGCGCAGCTTTAAAGCCGGCTGTATGAACTGGCACGGAGTTAAAGAGTCCTGTTGCTTCAGTTCCAGAGGCCCACCCATACCCCCCCCCCCCCCCCCCTCTCATGTGAGGCCAGGTAGAGAGCCTACAGAGGGCTACAGGCTGTGGGACTGATTCTGATCATTACAGCTCGTTTGGACAAAAGAAACACCTCTTCACCGATATGGACCATTGAATGATTTGGGGGATATGAAGGAGTTCTTTTGTGACGTGTCCAGGACCAGTATCTCCAGCACGGTGTCCTGGAGGCGTGAATCAGACTCTGCTCATGAACTCAATCAACTTGTTGTCCACCACCCAAATGGCTAAAAACACATTTCAATCCTGCCAGCAACTCATCACACTACCGTTGCTGCTTTGGCGCCTGACTGATATTTATCCACTAGCCACTGCTTCATATTTAACCAGCCTGCAAGTGGTGCTAATTCTTTAGTATAGCACGTCTGTATTACATATAGAAATGTATTGATTAGGATAAACCTTGAGATGCGCCATCTGGTTTTCAAGGGGGTCCCGACAAAAGCAACGTGTTACAGACAGACATGAACAAAGTAACAGAAAGCAAAGCATGACAAACCACGTACCATCTGTTCAGTAACATTCATGAAGTAATACCTACAATCATTACAATCATTACAATGTGATAGATAGTGTCTCAGATCAGTTTGATCAATAACAAGAGCAGCTGAAAGTGAGATGATAAGGCTTAAACATACCCACTGATGATCTAACAACAGCAGGTCAAGTACTCCAGTCTGTTGGGGCTTTAAACGTCAACGCTCTCCTGACAATGGACAGAGAGATAAATCTGGACAGAGTGTCCAACTTGATCATTTGACGAGTAAGGTACAAAAATACTGCTTTAAATAAGGGGGATAGTTAAAGTAAATGCATTTAAATATAAGTCGAAGCCAACGCGTGTGTCTTCTTATGTAATGAAGGCCAGCCTGTTACACATTGTGCAGTGATGTGTACGGTATCTCCTGTAGGCTGTGTGCAGTGGAGCAAGATCTGATTCACGTGCGTTGTGGTAGACAACATCACAATAGTCCATAATCGGAAGTATTGTGCTCCCAGAGAGAAGTGACCTAGAACATGCACGATGATCAGAGGAAACATTAGCAGTTTCCACAGCTTTTTGAGAACGTCCTGGCATGCGAGGGTCCATCTGCGCTCCAGACCGGTTTGTGGAGCAGCGAGGAAACAAACACCCCGATCTGTCTCTGGGAGAAGCTCTTGGAAAGCTTCAGTGTTTTATGGCCTCTCTGCAGAATGCGGTGGAGCAGATAAATGTTTCCCACACTGCAGCTGAGTGTCGCTCTGTGTTCACCCAGACTCTGCTTCTGATCCTGCGCTAGTTCTGAGTCACGGGTTCTGAGGCTGGCTTTGAGTCCCTCCATTTCACACACAGCGATTATTATTATTATTAGTACCAGCTGTTTCCTAGATGAGTCAATAACTGGTTTGGTTTATAAGTGGTCAGGAAATGCTCCCGATGACCTTTTGAATAAAGGTCAAAAGCACGACTTTACCAGAGATGTGCTCAGACTGAAGAAATCACTTTGCATGAACAAATGATCGGCGTTGTAGAACAATTTAAACGAGCTGTATGGTATAAAATAATAGGCATGCTTCGTATACAAGAAGGGTCTCTGCACATGTGTTAAGTGCAGGTTTAAGGTTCTTCAAGACTGTTTAAATATCTCCTAAAGAGGGAAACAGTAACACGACCACTGCTTGCGCTGGTGTTGAGTTATTATATTTAAAATACACATTAGTTAACATCACTGCTGTATTATTCAAACTGTCCCAAAGCATCCGGCATCAAACCAACATACGAGTGCACTGTAGAGGCGACCTGCGGGCAAACTCATTTTGAAATATCAGCTTTAAAAAGTGTGTTTAGAGTCCGTTTGAGCGTGAGTACATACGGCTAGAGTCTGTGATATCACTGGCTCTAAGTAACGATGGGGAATCCGTTCAGAGCTCTCAGACGAAACCAGACGAGTGATCCCACAGCTGACTGAGCACCTGGCCATGAGATTAGAGACACTTTAATTGACGGTGTATTTAATCACCTGGATTAGCGCTGAGAGCGAGCGGCACTAGCTGTTTCCTGCAGAGGGTTAGCTCCTGAATGTCACAGTGTCTGTTGGAGCAGCAGCACTCTGAGCTGAATACTACGAGCTGAATACTACAGTCTGAATACTACAGTCTGAATACTACAGTCTGAATACTACAGTCTGAATACTACGGTCTGAATACTACAGTCTGAATACTACGAGCTGAATACTACAGTCTGAATACTACAGTCTGAATACTACAGTCTGAATACTACAGTCTGAATACTACCAGCTGAATACTACGATCTGAATACTACAGTCTGAATACTCTGAGCTGAATACTACAGTCTGAATACTACGAGCTGAATACTACATTCTGAATACTACAGTCTGAATACTACGAGCTGAATACTACGGTCTGAATACTACGAGCTGAATACTACAGTCTGAATACTACGATCTGAATACTACATTCTGAATACTACGATCTGAATACTACAGTCTGAATACTACGATCTGAATACTACGATCTGAATACTACAGTCTGAATACTACGATCTGAATACTACAGTCTGAATACTACAGTCTGAATACTACAGTCTGAATACTACAGTCTGAATACTACCAGCTGAATACTACGATCTGAATACTACAGTCTGAATACTCTGAGCTGAATACTACAGTCTGAATACTACGAGCTGAATACTACATTCTGAATACTACAGTCTGAATACTACGAGCTGAATACTACGGTCTGAATACTACGAGCTGAATACTACAGTCTGAATACTACGATCTGAATACTACAGTCTGAATACTACAGTCTGAATACTACGAGCTGAATACTACGAGCTGAATACTACGAGCTGAATACTACGAGCTGAATACTACGAGCTGAATACTACGAGCTGAATACTACGATCTGAATACTACAGTCTGAATACTCTGAGCTGAATACTACAGTCTGAATACTACAGTCTGAATACTACGATCTGAATACTACGAGCTGAATACTACGAGCTGAATACTACGAGCTGAATACTACGAGCTGAATACTACGATCTGAATACTACAGTCTGAATACTACGAGCTGAATACTACGAGCTGAATACTACGATCTGAATACTACGATCTGAATACTACAGTCTGAATACTACGAGCTGAATACTACAGTCTGAATACTACGAGCTGAATACTACAGTCTGAATACTACGATCTGAATACTACGAGCTGAATACTACGATCTGAATACTACAGTCTGAATACTACGAGCTGAATACTACAGTCTGAATACTACGAGCTGAATACTACGAGCTGAATACTACGAGCTGAATACTACGAGCTGAATACTACGAGCTGAATACTACAGTCTGAATACTACGAGCTGAATACTACAGTCTGAATACTACGAGCTGAATACTACAGTCTGAATACTACGATCTGAATACTACAGTCTGAATACTACGATCTGAATACTACAGTCTGAATACTACAGTCTGAATACTACGATCTGAATACTACGAGCTGAATACTACGAGCTGAATACTACGAGCTGAATACTACGAGCTGAATACTACAGTCTGAATACTACGATCTGAATACTACGAGCTGAATACTACGAGCTGAATACTACGAGCTGAATACTACAGTCTGAATACTACAGTCTGAATACTACGATCTGAATACTACGATCTGAATACTACGATCTGAATACTACGATCTGAATACTACGAGCTGAATACTACGAGCTGAATACTACAGTCTGAATACTACGAGCTGAATACTACAGTCTGAATACTACGAGCTGAATACTACGAGCTGAATACTACGAGCTGAATACTACGAGCTGAATACTACAGTCTGAATACTACGATCTGAATACTACAGTCTGAATACTACAGTCTGAATACTACGATCTGAATACTACGATCTGAATACTACGATCTGAATACTACGATCTGAATACTACGAGCTGAATACTACGATCTGAATACTACGAGCTGAATACTACGAGTCTGAATACTACGAGCTGAATACTACAGTCTGAATACTACGAGCTGAATACTACAGTCTGAATACTACGATCTGAATACTACAGTCTGAATACTACGATCTGAATACTACAGTCTGAATACTACAGTCTGAATACTACGATCTGAATACTACGAGCTGAATACTACGAGCTGAATACTACGAGCTGAATACTAGTACTACTAGCTGAAATACTAGTCTGGAATACTACAGTCTGAATACTACGATCTGAATACTACGATCTGAATACTACGAGCTGAATACTACAGTCTGAATACTACGAGCTGAATACTACGATCTGAATACTACGATCTGAATACTACGATCTGAATACTACGAGCTGAATACTACGGTCTGAATGCTACGATCTGAATACTACGAGCTGAATACTACGAGCTGAATACTACGAGCTGAATACTACGGTCTGAATACTACGATCTGAATACTACGATCTGAATACTACGGTCTGAATACTACAGTCTGAATACTACGATCTGAATACTACGATCTGAATACTACAGTCTGAATACTACGATCTGAATACTACAGTCTGAATACTACAGTCTGAATACTACAGTCTGAATACTACGATCTGAATACTACGATCTGAATACTACGATCTGAATACTACGATCTGAATACTACAGTCTGAATACTACGATCTGAATACTACGATCTGAATACTACGATCTGAATACTACGATCTGAATACTACGATCTGAATACTACGAGCTGAATACTACGATCTGAATACTACGATCTGAATACTACGATCTGAATACTACGAGCTGAATACTACAGTCTGAATACTACGATCTGAATACTACAGTCTGAATACTACGAGCTGAATACTACGATCTGAATACTACGAGCTGAATACTACGAGCTGAATACTACAGTCTGAATACTACGATCTGAATACTACAGTCTGAATACTACGAGCTGAATACTACGATCTGAATACTACGAGCTGAATACTACGAGCTGAATACTACGAGCTGAATACTAGTCTGAATACTACAGTCTGAATACTACGATCTGAATACTACGAGCTGAATACTACGAGCTGAATACTACAGTCTGAATACTACGATCTGAATACTACAGTCTGAATACTACGAGCTGAATACTACGATCTGAATACTACGAGCTGAATACTACGAGCTGAATACTACGAGCTGAATACTACGAGCTGAATACTAGTCTGAATACTACAGTCTGAATACTACGATCTGAATACTACGATCTGAATACTACGAGCTGAATACTACAGTCTGAATACTACGAGCTGAATACTACGAGCTGAATACTACGATCTGAATACTACGAGCTGAATACTACGAGCTGAATACTACGGTCTGAATACTACGATCTGAATACTACGATCTGAATACTACGATCTGAATACTACGAGCTGAATACTACGAGCTGAATACTACGGTCTGAATACTACGATCTGAATACTACGATCTGAATACTACGATCTGAATACTACGATCTGAATACTACAGTCTGAATACTACGATCTGAATACTACGATCTGAATACTACGATCTGAATACTACGATCTGAATACTATGATCTGAATACTACGAGCTGAATACTACGATCTGAATACTACGATCTGAATACTACGATCTGAATACTACGAGCTGAATACTACAGTCTGAATACTACGATCTGAATACTACAGTCTGAATACTACGAGCTGAATACTACGATCTGAATACTACGAGCTGAATACTACGAGCTGAATACTACAGTCTGAATACTACGATCTGAATACTACAGTCTGAATACTACGAGCTGAATACTACGAGCTGAATACTACGAGCTGAATACTACGAGCTGAATACTACGAGCTGAATACTAGTCTGAATACTACAGTCTGAATACTACGATCTGAATACTACGATCTGAATACTACGAGCTGAATACTACAGTCTGAATACTACGAGCTGAATACTACGATCTGAATACTACGAGCTGAATACTACGAGCTGAATACTACGGTCTGAATACTACGATCTGAATACTACGAGCTGAATACTACGAGCTGAATACTACGAGCTGAATACTACGGTCTGAATACTACAGTCTGAATACTACAGTCTGAATACTACGATCTGAATACTACGATCTGAATACTACGATCTGAATACTACGAGCTGAATACTACAGTCTGAATACTACGATCTGAATACTACAGTCTGAATACTACGAGCTGAATACTACGATCTGAATACTACGAGCTGAATACTACGAGCTGAATACTACAGTCTGAATACTACGATCTGAATACTACAGTCTGAATACTACGAGCTGAATACTACGAGCTGAATACTACGAGCTGAATACTACGAGCTGAATACTACAGTCTGAATACTACGATCTGAATACTACGAGCTGAATACTACGAGCTGAATACTACGAGCTGAATACTACGGTCTGAATACTACAGTCTGAATACTACGATCTGAATACTACGATCTGAATACTACAGTCTGAATACTACAGTCTGAATACTACGAGCTGAATACTACGATCTGAATACTACGATCTGAATACTACAGTCTGAATACTACAGTCTGAATACTACGATCTGAATACTACGATCTGAATACTACAGTCTGAATACTACAGTCTGAATACTACAGTCTGAATACTACGAGCTGAATACTACGATCTGAATACTACGATCTGAATACTACGATCTGAATACTACGATCTGAATACTACAGTCTGAATACTACGATCTGAATACTACGATCTGAATACTACAGTCTGAATACTACGATCTGAATACTACGATCTGAATACTACGATCTGAATACTACGATCTGAATACTACAGTCTGAATACTACGATCTGAATACTACAGTCTGAATACTACAGTCTGAATACTACGATCTGAATACTACGATCTGAATACTACGATCTGAATACTACGATCTGAATACTACGAGCTGAATACTACAGTCTGAATACTACGAGCTGAATACTACGGTCTGAATACTACGATCTGAATACTACAGTCTGAATACTACGAGCTGAATACTACGATCTGAATACTACGAGCTGAATACTACGAGCTGAATACTACGAGCTGAATACTACGATCTGAATACTACGATCTGAATACTACGAGCTGAATACTACGAGCTGAATACTACAGTCTGAATACTACGATCTGAATACTACAGTCTGAATACTACGAGCTGAATACTACGGTCTGAATACTACGATCTGAATACTACAGTCTGAATACTACGAGCTGAATACTACGAGCTCAATACTACGATCTGAATACTAGTCTGAATACTACGGTCTGAATACTACAGTCTGAATACTACAGTCTGAATACTACGAGCTGAATACTACGATCTGAATACTACGAGCTGAATACTACGGTCTGAATACTACGATCTGAATACTATAGTCTGAATACTACGAGCTCAATACTACGATCTGAATACTACAGTCTGAATACTACGATCTGAATACTACGATCTGAATACTACAGTCTGAATACTACGATCTGAATACTACGATCTGAATACTACAGTCTGAATACTACGATCTGAATACTACGAGCTGAATACTACGAGCTGAATACTACGAGCTGAATACTACGAGCTGAATACTAAGAGCTTCCTCTCATTACTGCGAGCGGCTGAAAGCGTGCAGTGTCCGTCGGACTTTTGTTCCCAAAGTCTTTCAGGAGGAGCCACCTGCTCCCCGAATGATTCAGTAACTCAGAGAGAGGAGAGAGTCCAGAGACATCATCTACCTCCTGATATATTATACATACATTATATTATATATCATCTACCTCCTGATATATTATACATACATTATATTATATATCATCTACCGGGGAGAAGTACTCAGACCTTTAGTTAAAGTAGAAGTACTCAGATATTTAGTTAAAGTAGAAGTACTCAGATCTTTAGTTAAAGTAGAAGTACTCAGACCTTTAGTTAAAGTAGAAGTACTCAGATATTTAGTTAAAGTAGAAGTACTCAGACCTTTAGTTAAAGTAGAAGTACTCAGACCTTTAGTTAAAGTAGAAGTACTCAGATCTTTAGTTAAAGTAGAAGTACTCAGACCTTTAGTAAAAGTAGAAGTACTCAGATCTTTAGTTAAAGTAGAAGTACTCAGACCTTTAGTAAAAGTAGAAGTACTCAGACCTTTAGTTAAAGTAGAAGTACTCAGACCTTTAGTTAAAGTAGAAGTACTCAGATCTTTAGTTAAAGTAGAAGTACTCAGACCTTTAGTTAAAGTAGAAGTACTCAGACCTTTAGTAAAAGTAGAAGTACTCAGACCTTTAGTTAAAGTAGAAGTACTCAGACCTTTAGTTGAAGTAGAAGTACTCAGATCTTTAGTTAAAGTAGAAGTACTCAGACCTTTAGTAAAAGTAGAAGTACTCAGACCTTTAGTTAAAGTAGAAGTACTCAGATCTTTAGTTAAAGTAGAAGTACTCAGACCTTTAGTTAAAGTAGAAGTACTCAGACCTTTAGTTAAGTAGCAGTACTCAGACTTTATTAAAGTAGAAGTACTCAGACCTTTAGTTAAAGTAGAAGTACTCAGATCTTGTACTTGAGTAAATGTACTTAGTGACTTCCCTCCTCGAACGAGTGTTGCTTGGCGGACTGCGACTGAGGAGCGCTGCTTTCTCCGGCTGGTCTTTGAACGCCTCTCCAGTGGACACACACAGAGATATTGACACGGTGGTGGCAGAGAGGCACAAACACTGCATCTTGTTCTAGAGAAGAAGAGACTGAGCGTTCCTCACTTCCTTCAGAGAGTCCATTTCTCCCTGGAGACGGCCAGATGTAACATGTCCCTCCTAGCTTCCCTTAGTCATCCCCCCCGAATACTAAGCAAAGCTCCACCAGCTGGACAGAGTGGGGGGGAGACTCTGAGGAAGAGACTCAGTCCTCACTAGTTCTTAGTGCTTAGACCTTGAAGACTGAATCAAAAAGCATTCATTTCCTCTTCAATGCAGCTGCTTCTTTACATGAATCTATTATTTCCGTTTCATTGCGTTTCAACAATGTAATGTTTGTAAAGTATATGCATACAAATGAGACAGTGGTCTGTACTGATTGGACGTACAGAGAGACTTTTATTTAGAAATCTCCAGTCTGGGTTTGAAGATGCGACGGTGCTTTGAAACAGCCGTGGACTTTTCATGATCTAGCAGACAATTGTTGCCCGATCTTTGGACTTAAAGGACCTTTAAGTTCCTCGAACAGGGAGTTAGTTCCTTGGCTTATCATCACAGTTAAGAGAGAGACATATATAGTTGATTTGGGGGTGAGGGGATCACAGGAATGCTACAGCAGCAGCGTTTAACTAGCTTGAGTTCTCTTAACTGTGAACTGTGAAGCAGGAGTGAGGAACCATGTTGTAATGCCTCTCTCGGTGCTGCCTGGCCTTCAGAGGCTCACACCTGGAGACTGTTGCCGAGCTGCCACAGACTCACTTCACGTTGCTGAGGTTGCTCTGCCCGGTCAGACTGTTCCCAGCAGAGAGGCACACGCTCTGAAACCTATAGAGCAGTGCAGGGAAGACGTATGTTTGTAGTTCGACCCTGAAGGAAGCTGCTGGTTCCCTCGACAAAAGGCAACAGGATTTCTCCAGAGGGTTTTGGAATATTGTAAAAAATAAGATCTGTGGAAACCTGTTTGATAAATGTTTTGTTCAGCCGGATCATCTCCACATGTCTACTTTTATAATGTTCTAATCATAACTCTAATGTCCAGAAGCTAAATGCTAAGGTTATGCTATAAAGGAACTACAGGCGAGTCCAGCAGCACGACTTCAACGTCACGCCAACTTCAGATCCATATTCAAACACACAGATTCTAAATGGTACGAGTTGAAGCGTTTGTTTGAACAGTCTGCAGGAGGCAGGGACTTGCTCTCAAGCAGAACAGGGCAAACTAACTTAGAGGAGTGTTCACGTGTTCGGCGTAATGACGCACAACGTCCTCCACGACTTCTGTAGTCCTATTCAGCCACTTGGTAACAACCATCGTTTCTCAGACACGTCAACTCTTCAGAAATCACCAGTGGGGTCACTGCTGATGGATTTAATGTCCTAGAACAAAACGTGATCCGTCTCTTCAATGTGTCTCAACCACAGACCTTATTTCAGCTAGTTTCCTAAACCCTATGGAGAGATCCCATTGGCTCTGAGACCAGGGAACAGGAAGTGGAGAAATGCTGCTCCAAAAACAAGTTCAACAATAATGAAAACAAGGTGTTTTCCCTTGAAATAAGTCCAAAGATCTGCCAATAGAACAAGTGAACATTAGCTTGGTAAGATCTCTTGAGATAAGAAGGGATATTTAGATAAATCACATCTTATAATTATCTGGAGAACTAATTTTAAACTATATTTGACCAGAATCAGGAGATGCTGTGTTACAATGTGAGCCGCAAATGCTCAAAAGTGTTCTGTGTTCTGATTGGTTGGTGATTTTCTAATAAATATGTAAAAAAAGATGTGTTTCATCTGAGATACAACTCAAAATAAGATGTTTTGACTCAACAAGATAATGCATTGTCTAAAAACAAGAGCCTATGTCTCACTGCAGTGTCACTTCTGAAGTGATTGTGTCTTCTATCAGGAGGAGAGACACGTTCTGACTAGACGTCAGACACACATTCTGGGCAGGAGTCAGAGCTTTTGTAGTGAAGTGGTCCAAATGCTGACTCACTTCCTGGTTGTAGGACTCTCTCTATGGGCCTCTCGTTGACTTAATGAAGATCAAACCTTCACAGAGAAACACGGGCTGACATTTCACCGTCAGAGCCGTGTGTGTACCGACTGCACACACCTGTGTTGATGTGGGTGTGTGCAGAGTAGAGGTGGAGGTGCATCAGTGTGTGACTCACTGAGACAAACATGGCTCTGTAAAGGCTGTGTGAGGAACTAATGGGCTCAAAGTGCAGGTAATCAGAACAGGTGTGAGTGTCTCCAGGCAGTGTGCAGACGGCATGTTATGGACACAAATCTGCTCTCTATTCAAGTCCACTTTAATAATTAATCTCACGAGAGACTCCACGTATGTAACCGAGAACACAGGCTTTCAGCAGACTGCTTTTCAACACTTAGGACCAGAATTAAATACAGATTATTCATTTTATAACCATCTGTATTTATCCCAAAACAACAAGTGCCCGCTTTGAATCAACTGAGATTTATTACCGCTATTTTTTTTTTATCTGAATGACTTATTTTCACTTCTGGGTTTTTTCTTCGCATGATTCTTTGTGGGTTTATGAATCCGTCTCTCAATCATTTCTGTTGTCAAGGACTCCCCTCCAAATATCTAAAATCTCTCTCAGTCTCACACAGACTGGACACAGCTATCTGTTGCAGCTCTCAGAGTTTAGAGCACATGCTTGTTACTTAATTTGATTAATCACAATAAGAATGGACTGATTGACTTAACTATGACAATGATCGTTAGTTAAAGCTCAAAACAACAGTCACATGATACGAAACAGCAAACACTCACAGCAGAGAGGCCAGAGATCTGAGGAGGTCTCAAACATATCGGAGAGAATCATTTCCCAGAAGGAGGTGATCAGGAGCCAGAAAAAAAGTTTCAGAAAAAGGAAAAAAGTCAGATTTTGTATATTTAGAGGAAAAGGTCAGAATTTGTATATTTCTAGGAGAAATGTAGAATTCTGATATTTTGATATTTTGAGAAAAAGTAAGAATGTTCAGATTTTCAGACAAAATTGAGAAAATCAGAATTTTGAGGGGAAAAAAGCCAGAATTTGAGATTTTGAAAAACATTTTTTCAGAAAAGTCAGAATTCAGAAAATTCAGACAAAACTAAGGATTTTTAGATTTTAAGAATAAAATAATGATTTTGAGAACGTTGAGTACTTAGTACTTATTTGATAGAATCATTTCCCAGAAGGAGGTGATCAGGAGCCAGAAACAGCTCCAGGGGGTCAGAGGTCAAACCACTGAAAACCTAAACTGGACACTTTACATGCCTGCAGTCACACGGCCCGTGGATGACCAATCGAGGCCCACCAATCACAACAGAGGAGGGTCAGAGGTCAAACTGCTCTGTGAGGGTCAGGCAGGTATAAAGGGCCACCTGGGGAATTAGAGAGGGCCACATGCTGACACACTCACACTCACACTCACACTCACACTCACACTCACACTCACACTCACACTCACACTCACACACACACTCTGGTGTTGATGCTTAACACCTGAGCGAGGAGATAAGTCGTTATAAAATGACTGGAATGACGGTTATAAAGTGATAAAAAATCACTTTCAGACGGCCAACGGTCCAATGGTGCGTTCAGGTGATGCCCTAATGGTCTCATCTGTCAGGGTTTTATTAGTCATTCTTCCTTCTTTGATGTGTTCATGAGCTTTCAGACGTGATGTGGAAACAACATGGACGCTACAGAGGAGTTGGTATGAAATAAAAGTCAACGTTTCTCAGACACCGGCTGCTGATACTTTCATATGTTCAGGTTTCTTTACTCCTTTCTGTACATTTATGGTATATCTTTGAGTTGATGACAAAAACAGACATTGGAGAAGTTATCTTGGGTTCATCCAGTATGCATAAACAGACTGAAACATCTCTCCGTAGGGTTCAGAGTACATGTTTGTTTACAGAAACATTTACTTCAATTTTGATCAATCACAAAATGATTGGACTGATTTCCTGACCTATGAAAATGATCGTTAGTTAAAGCTCAAAACAACGCAGTCATATCATTTATCCTCAATCTGTTGTTCTGTCTTCAGGAACTTTTTCTTTATTCGGACAGCACTTGAATGCATCACAGTGTAAACACTAGTGTCTATCCGCCTCCTGATTTCATCTGTGTCAAAACTCAACATCTCAGGCCCATGCGTTTCCCTCCCACCAAGTTTCTAAGCGTAGTCTCTGTCCTGAGATCCTGCTGACAGACAGACTGTGCTGAAAACACAGGTAACACGTGTTAAATAAAGGCTTCTGAACAGTTCCTCTCCCCCACAGGTAACACGTGCTAAAGGCTTCTGAACAGTTCCTCTCCCCCACAGGTAACACGTGCTAAAGGCTTCTGAACAGTTCCTCTCCCCCCACAGGTAACACGTGCTAAAGGCTTCTGAACAGTTCCTCTCCCCCACAGGTAACACGTGCTAAAGGCTTCTGAACAGTTCCTCTCCCCCACAGGTAACACGTGCTAAAGGCTTCTGAACAGTTCCTCTCCCCCACAGGTAACACGTGCTAAATAAAGGCTTCTGAACAGTTCCTCTCCCCCACAGGTAACACGTGCTAAATAAAGGCTTCCGAACAGTTCCTCTCCCCCACAGGTAACACGTGCTAAATAAAGGCTTCTGAACAGTTCCTCTCCCCCACAGGTAACACGTGCTAAATAAAGGCTTCTGAACAGTTCCTCTCCCCCACAGGTAACACGTGCTAAAGGCTTCTGAACAGTTCCTCTCCCCCACAGGTAACACGTGCTAAATAAAGGCTTCCGAACAGTTCCTCTCCCCCACAGGTAACACGTGCTAAAGGCTTCCGAACAGTTCCTCTCCCCCACAGGTAACACGTGCTAAATAAAGGCTTCCGAACAGTTCCTCTCCCCCACAGGTAACACGTGCTAAATAAAGGCTTCTGAACAGTTCCTCTCCCCCACAGGTGTGACAGCAGTAGGTCATGGCTGCTTCCTTCACTATCTTCCCGCTGACAGACCTGGCAGGAGATGAGATGAGGACGGAGGAAGCAGGTGTGTGTGTGTGTTCGGGTCATTGGTGATTTTTGGTTCGTAGACCACCCAGGATTTATTGCTAAAACAACACTCACACACCTTCCCTAAGAAAACACACACACAGGGGGGGGGGGGGGGGGGGGGGGGGGGGACCAGGGAGCGTAGGGAGCTAACAGAGGCCAGAGATGGGATAGAAATAAGAGATCTGACTGATACTTCAAACAGGAGTACAGCAAGCAGATGATGCTCTGACCTCCGTTTGAATAAAGCACAAAGGTTACCTGTGATTTAAAGAACATAACAGCTGACTGTGAAGCAGAGAGAGAGGACACATGGTGAGACACACACACACACACACACACACACACACACACACACACACACACACACACACACACACACACACACACACACACACACACACACACACACACACACACACACACACACACACACACACACACACACACACACACACCACACACACACACACACACACACACACACACACACACACACACACACACACACACACACACACACACACACACACACACACACACACACACACACACACACACACACACACACACACACACCTTCAGGCGCTCACAGGAAGCTCCGTTCTTCCCACTGAGTGTGTGTCACGATGGATACCGTTTCTCTCCACTGCAAATCAAATCTACCGACAGGTACAAATCAAGTATCCTTCTTTCCCCAATGCATGATGGGCCGTGTAGGAAATAAATAGATGTTGCTGGTGTGAAAATCTCACATGATCTGCCTACTTTAGTTATACTTTACTTTAGAAAATCATTCATTGATAAATATAATCTGCCCCTGAAGAAACTGCTCATCGAAGGCAGACGACAAGTGTGTAAGAATACAGCCGGAGACGCAGGTTGAACACCGAGTGTGTTGAGTCCTGAGAGAGTCAGCAGAGCGCCGACTCAGCGTATACCAAAGTGTGATCTCATCAGACCTGCACCCGGCTGCAGAGAGGAGGCCCGGCTGCAGAGAGGAGGCCCGGCTGCAGAGAGGAGGCCCGGCTGCAGAGAGGAGGCCCGGCTGCAGAGAGGAGGCCGGCTGCAGAGAGGAGGCCGGCTGCCGAGAGGAGGCCCGGCTGCAGAGAGGAGGGCCGGCTGCAGAGAGGAGGCCGGCTGCCGAGAGGAGGCCGGCTGCCGAGAGGAGGCCCGGCTGCAGAGAGGAGGCCCGGCTGCAGAGAGGAGGCCGGCTGCAGAGAGGAGGCCGGCTGCAGAGAGGAGGCCGGCTGCAGAGAGGAGGCCCGCTGCAGAGAGGAGGCCCGCTGCAGAGAGGGAGGCCGGCTGCAGAGAGGAGGCCCGCTGCAGAGAGGAGGCCGGCTGCAGAGAGGAGGCCGGCTGCAGACTGGATCCACACAGAGAGCTGAGAGGAGGCCCGGCTGCAGACTGGATCCACACAGTGAGCCGAGAGGAGGCCGGCTGCAGACTGGATCCACACAGCGAGCTGAGAGGAGGCCGGCTGCAGACTGGATCCACACAGCGAGCTGAGAGGAGGCCCGGCTGCAGACTGGATCCACACAGCGAGCTGAGAGGAGGCCCGCTGCAGAGAGGAGGGCCGGCTGCAGACTGGATCCACACAGCGAGCTGAGAGGAGGCCCGGCTGCAGACTGGATCCACACAGCGAGCTGAGAGGAGGCCCGCTGCAGAGAGGAGGCCGGCTGCAGACTGGATCCACACAGAGAGCTGAGAGGAGGCCCGGCTGCAGACTGGATCCACACAGTGAGCCGAGAGGAGGCCGGCTGCAGACTGGATCCACACAGCGAGCTGAGAGGAGGCCGGCTGCAGACTGGATCCACACAGAGAGCTGAGAGGAGGCCCGGCTGCAGACTGGATCCACACAGTGAGCCGAGAGGAGGCCGGCTGCAGACTGGATCCACACAGCGAGCTGAGAGGAGGCCGGCTGCAGACTGGATCCACACAGCGAGCTGAGAGGAGGCCCGGCTGCAGACTGGATCCACACAGCGAGCTGAGAGGAGGCCCGCTGCAGAGAGGAGGCCGGCTGCAGACTGGATCCACACAGCGAGCTGAGAGGAGGCCCGGCTGCAGACTGGATCCACACAGCGAGCTGAGAGGAGGCCCGCTGCAGAGAGGAGGCCGGCTGCAGACTGGATCCACACAGAGAGCTGAGAGGAGGCCCGGCTGCAGACTGGATCCACACAGTGAGCCGAGAGGAGGCCGGCTGCAGACTGGATCCACACAGCGAGCTGAGAGGAGGCCGGCTGCAGACTGGATCCACACAGAGAGCTGAGAGGAGGCCCGGCTGCAGACTGGATCCACACAGAGAGCTGAGAGGAGGCCCGGCTGCAGACTGGATCCACACAGAGAGCTGAGAGGAGGCCCGGCTGCAGACTGGATCCACACAGAGAGCTGAGAGGAGGCCGGCTGCAGACTGGATCCACACAGAGAGCTGAGAGGAGGCCCGGCTGCAGACTGGATCCACACAGAGAGCTGAGAGGAGGCCCGCTGCAGACTGGATCCACACAGAGAGCTGAGAGGAGGCCCGGCTGCAGACTGGATCCACACAGAGAGCTGAGAGGAGGCCGGCTGCAGACTGGATCCACACAGAGAGCTGAGAGGAGGCCCGGCTGCAGACTGGATCCACACAGTGAGCTGAGAGGAGGCCCGCTGCAGGAACTCAGGGGGAGACAGAAGCTTCTCAGAGGGTTTAAAACCGTTAACTCATGTAGATTTGATAAGATTTAAAATGTGAGTGTCACTGCTCCTCAGCTCACAGGACCCAGGTTTGAATCCGGCTTCTGTCTTCCCCTTTCAACACTGTCACTCCCCAATAAAGGCTAATCTAGCCCAAAGGAAAACTACACTAATAGATGGGATGTGCACAGCGAGCAGGGAGGAGGCATCGGGGGGGAAAACAGCAAAAGAGAAAATGACAGGTGGCTGAAAAAACCGTCAGCGTCCGGAGTATCAGGATCAGGATCAGGTTGATCACCAGGTGGTTGACACGTACGAGGAATCTGACTCGATGTTTTGGTGCAAACATAAAAGTGAAAGTCAGAATTTAAATGTCTGTATTTATATATAATTTGCCAAGACTTGGAAGGAAAGGGGTAATGTATATTATTATATTAATGTGTATGTGAGTAATAACGTGTAGATTTGAGTGGACTGTAAACTGAGGCGGGTGGGATTTTAAAAGTCAGGACTCTTCGTGGGAAAGTCGTGGGAAAGTCTTCGGAGTCAGCGGTGAAGTGTGATTGGCTGAGAGGGCGGAGAGCAGTGTGTGTGTGTGTGTGTGTGTGGTGTGTGTGTGTGTGTGTGTGTGTGTGTGTGTGTGTGTGTGTGTGTGTGTGTGTGTGTGTGTGTGTGTGTGTGTGTGTGTGTGTGTGTGTGTGTGTGTGTGCGTGCGTGCGTGCGTGCGTGCGTGCGTGCGTGTGTGTGTGTGTGTCAGGGTGCGGGCAGCATGTGGGCGTAATGACGGGTTTCTGCCGAGGTCAGCCAAGAGGAAAGGCCTCAACAACAATATGATGTCATCAAAGAGGGCCAGCGTGACTCACTGCGACCTCAGACTCAGGGAAGGAGGAATGTTAATGAGATGCCTCCAACATGAGGAACCCATAAAACAGCATTCTGCGTCTCTGCGGGGATAAATCACCACAGAAGAGAGAAAACAACTCGTTCCATTTCCGTCTCAGATAAAGAACTCCTCTCGCTGTTCGTGGAGCAGACTTCCTCCTCAGAGGTCAGAGGTCAGAGGTTAGTGAGACGACTGGAATCTAACGTGAGGGCGGCACGCTCACTGTGTTGACTATTTAGATCTGAAACCTCATGCTACTACTTTTACTGCTACTGTAACCCATTCCAGGACTAATCTTTCCCACCCATTACCTACACTCTTTGCTTCAGCTATGGCTTAAAGAAACTGAACGGCTTGTGATATCTTACACTTCCCCAGGACTGCGTCTAAAGTCAACGACTGATAGTTAAGCCCGTAAAGTGCTTTGGATTGAAGATTGAATTTCTCTAATAAATGTATGTGGTTTCTCCAGAAAGATATAGCATGAGTTCTGTGTCTCTGTTTATACATTCATTCTCTCAAGAACATGACGCCTGTAAACAAGAGGTCTCCTGACGTTAACAACAACGTGACGTAAACAACAACGTGACGTAAACAACAACGTGACGTAAACATCAACATGACGTAAACAACAGCGTGGCGTAAACAAGATGTCTCCTGACGTAAACAATAACGTGACGCAAACAACAACGTGACGTAAACAACAATGTGACGTAAACAACAATGTGACGTAAACAACAACGTGACGTAAACAAGATGTCTCCTGACGTAAACAGCAACGTGACGTAAACAGCAACGTGACTTAAACAGCAACGTGACTTAAACAGCAACGTGACGTAAACAACAACGTGACTTAAACAACAACGTGACTTAAACAACAACGTGACTTAAACAACAACGTGACTTAAACAGCAACGTGACGTAAACAGCAACGTGACGTAAACAGCAACGTGACGTAAACAACAACGTGACTTAAACAACAACGTGACTTAAACAACAACGTGACTTAAACAACAACGTGACTTAAACAACAACGTGACGTAAACAACAACGTGACGTAAACAACAACGTGACGTAAACAACGTGACGTAAAAAACAAAGCTGTCTCTGCCGCTCTGTTTGATACTCAGATTTCTCGAGTCATTAAACCGTTTTTGGACGAACAGAAATATTGTTTTCTGTTCGTTACTTTAACATTTTAAATAAACCCAAATAAAAGGCTGCTTCTCGTTCGTTAGAGGCCATGTTTGGAGTAAAATGCTTTCATTAAAGACCTGATTACAACCTCAAGAGCTGAGCAAAGAAAAGTGTCTATTTTCTCGACAAGTGTGTCACTTTTTCCCATTTATTTATCTGTGTAATTGGATAATTACTTCATTGTTAAAGTGCTGTGTCCTGCAGAGATGTGTGAGGTTTGTTTCCAGCCCTTTTCTCAGTTTAATATCACATTAACGTCAATATCGTTGGCCCTTTAAACCCTGGCATGGACCTTTTTTCAATATCTTCTGACATGTTTACACCAAACCATTAATCTGGGAAGCAACGAGCAGATTTATTGATAATAAAAAAGGTCATTAGATCCAGCCCTTACTCTAAATCACACCCCACGCCATTACAAAATGAACAGGAAGGCTTTTATGACAGTGTATTGAGCCTGAGGGACTAAAGTGAAGACTGAGTGAAGACGTGCTCAGAAAGCTCTTCCTCATCGACCCCTGACCCCCCGAATGAACCCAGGAATACCGATCGGTTCCCAATGTGTGTGAACGCTGCGTTATACGAGTCAACGAGGGGCAAAAAGAGGACAAGACATCGTGTGAAGAAGCACCAACTCTTTAAACCTTCAGTTTCTCCTCCGTCATCAACAGAGAGAAATACACATCCTTTACTCAAGCAGAAGTACACACATCCTTTACTCAAGCAGAAGTACACACATCCTTTACTCAAGCAGAAGTACACACATCCTTTACTCAAGCAGAAGTACACACATCCTTTACTCAAGCAGAAGTACACACATCCTTTACTCAAGTAGAAGTACACACATCCTTTACTCAAGCAGAAGTACACACATCCTTTACTCAAGCAGAAGTACACACATCCTTTACTCAAGTAGAAGTACACACATCCTGTACTCAAGTAGAAGTACACACATCCTTTACTCAAGTAGAACTACACACATCCTTTACTCAAGCAGAAGTACACACATCCTTTACTCAAGTAGAAGTACAGCTACTCATGTTTAAAAATACTCTGGTGAAAGTAGAAGTACTGACTAAACTTCTTTACTCAAGTCAAAGTAAAGAGGCTTTGAAATGTACTTCAGTAAAAAGTACCCATAACTAGCAGCTGTTTTAAAGAGTACCTGACCTCCCTTTATATTAATAGAACAATAATGTCATTGTTAGCTAATGAATGTTTCCATGCTGAACAACGGCAACATGACAACGTTTTCCTGGTCCCTCTTCTTTAGAGAAGACCAGGAAATGATGGATACACGGATCGTGTTCAAATCAATAGGCACGCAATGACTCTAAATAATAATGATCACGCCACCAACCACACATTCAAACTAAAGGAACCAGCCTGTTTGGGAAATTGTGAGAAGTAGAGAAGTACAGGTATTTGGGTTCAACATGTAAGAAGTAGAAAGTACAGGTATTTGTGTTCAAAATGTGAGAAGTAGAAAGTACAGGTATTTGGGTTCAACATGTGAGAAGTAGAAAGTACAGGTATTTGGGTTCAACATGTAAGAAGTAGAAAGTACAGGTATTTGTGTTCAACATGTAAGAAGTAGAGAAAGTACAGGTATTTGTGTTCAACATGTGAGAAGTAGAAAGTACAGGTATTTGTGTTCAACATGTAAGAAGTAGAAAGTACAGGTATTTGGGTTCAACATGTAAGAAGTAGAAAGTACAGGTATTGGGTTCAACATGTGAGAAGTAGAAAGTACAGGTATTTGTGTTCAACATGTAAGAAGTAGAAAGTACAGGTATTTGTGTTCAACATGTAAGAAGTAGAAAGTACAGGTATTTGTGTTCAACATGTAAGAAGTAGAAAGTACAGGTATTTGGGTTCAACATGTAAGAAGTAGAAAGTACAGGTATTTGGGTTCAACATGTAAGAAGTAGAAAGTACAGGTATTTGGGTTCAACATGTAAGAAGTAGAAAGTACAGGTATTTGGGTTCAACATGTAAGAAGTAGAAAGTACAGGTATTTGTGTTTCAACATGTAAGAAGTAGAAAGTACAGGTATTTGAGTTCAACATGTAAGAAGTAGAAAGTACAGGTATTTGTGTTCAACATGTAAGAAGTAGAAAGTACAGGTATTTGTGTTCAACATGTAAGAAGTAGAAAGTACAGGTATTTGGGTTCAACATGTAAGAAGTAGAAAGTACAGGTATTTGTGTTCAACATGTAAGAAGTAGAAAAGTACAGGTATTTGTGTTCAACATGTAAGAAGTAGAAAGTACAGGTATTTGTGTTCAACATGTGAGAAGTAGAAAGTACAGGTATTTGGGTTCAACATGTAAGAAGTAGAAAGTACAGGTATTTGTGTTCAACATGTAAGAAGTCAAAGTAAAAAGTCGTCAGAAAAATAAGTAGTGGAGTAAAGTACTGATACCAGAAACTGTACCTAAGTAACGAAGTATTTGTACTCCAATACTTCCCACCTCTGGGACACATTCCTAACAGAAAGAGGTGAAAACGTGTCTTGATGTTTTTCAGTTTAAATAAACAATGATTGCTTCAATTGTACTTCGTGGTGTCCTCCTAGTTATAGCCGTGTTAATTGTCTTTGTTGTTGTCTGTTCCCTCTAGCTTAACTACAGGGTTGTGCTATGTGCGTTACTTTGATGTATTGTATGCTAAATCCACCATTGTCCCGAAGCATACTTTTATCTGATGTCCTTGCTTTTTCGGAAAACCTGAAAATTAAAAATAAAGTTACAAAAAAAGCCTCAAACAACTTTAACCTGTTACGCACCGCCCCCCCGGTACCGGGCGGATAAACTTGTCATTTGCAGGAAACAACGTCTAAGGAATCTTAATATTTAATAAACTATGAATGTTTTATATCCATGTAACGAGAAGAAACTCAGCTAACTGATCTTTTTTATTTTTTTTCTCCAAAAAAAAAAACCCACAATGCTAACACTCAGCCTCTGAATTAGCCACGAGCGAAAAAATGTAACCTATCTCTGCACCTAAACTCACTCATAACTCCCTTATTACTTATCCTAGATGCACAGCCAACCCATCGATTAGCATCGTCTGGAGACACAGAATCGTTTGGTGCCCACCTCAACACTCAGTGATAAACATTTGCGACGCTATAAACGAAAGCGTACATCATAACATGTGGAGCTAAGTAGCTAGAAACGCTAACATGGCTTACCTTGGTCAAAACTGGTCTTCAATGGCATTAAAACGATAAAAAAACGATGCTGCAGTTAATCCATAGGTTAATCCTATGTGTCTGTGTCCTCTTTGAAATGATTTCTGATAATCCATAAGCAATAAAACTGCTTTTTCGTTTCCAAATGTCAGAGCGAGAGATCGGTCTACTCTGACGCAAAATTACATGCGCGAAGCCCCCACCTTTTCTCTTCACAACGTGTGTGTATGGGGGCCTCCCTCTTCGATTATATTGGCTCTAACGGTCAGAAAGAGGTGTCAACCATCCAAATCGACCAAGGGGGGCCAGAGATATGGAAAAAAAAAAACATTTTCACCCCAAATCACCTCAGAGGTGGGGTGGTTTTGGCTAAACCTCTCTAAAAAGGTCAAATTTCACTTGTTTTGCATCAATCTTGATACAGGGTACTTATTATATGTTGTACTTTGGATTCCTAAAGCTTTTAGTCTACTAACCCATCATCCAAGGGTAGTTTTCAATATCTGTAAAAAAATAATTTTTGGACGGACACTATAATTTACAGTTTTTTTACTATGTAAAATCTGAATTTTCTTTAAAATAAAAAACATCTATATTGATTCTGACACTTCTACATCCAACTCACAGATGTAACCTTGCTTTGATAAAATAAATTATTCATATAACCCTTTTAGAAGTTAGGTTGTAGTCATTTGTTTTGGGCATGTCATTTTCGAGCCTGAAACATGAAAAACAGGCTTGGTGCTTAACAGGTTAACACCCTGGAGATAGAGGGGGGAGGGGGGGGGGCTACCCGATAAACACGTGTCCCTTTTGGTCTCCGACGCCTTCACTCACAGGAAAACTCCCTGTCATAAAAACCATTTGTTTATCAATCACTCCCCCAGAGCGACAGTGGGTTTGTGAGAAAATGGGTTGCTAGGCAGGATAGATAGACTTTTTGTAACGCCACGCGGTGCTCGAATACCAGGAACTATACCGTATGATATACATTTTTATATACAGCAGTAACGTTGAAAAAGTGGTGAAAGGCGCTCGAGCGGTGCGACTGTGAAAGGAGTCCCCAGGGGAAGTCTTTAAATGTGCTCTCAGGGATGGTTGTGTTGTTATGTGGTGCACAGTAAAATGGTTTACATTTTGCAGTTCTGATTGCTTCACCACATCAGACCCATGAGGACCCCCACCGATCAGGGTTCATTTGTGGAGCCAAAAACGTATAAAATGTAATCTATAAAAAAGAAAACGTATTAACGCGTTCACGCCGCAGAGACTTTCCAAAGATCATCTCCAACCGTCTGTTTAATAACAGATGAATCGTTAATTAGTCGTCATCATTGTCCAGCGAAACCCTCAGAGCTCTGCTGCTGATGGATCTCACCTTGGACTCTGAGACAGTGGGACGGACATTTTTACACTAACGAATAATATGGAAGATAACCGTCAGATGAACTCGTGATTGAATATAGCATAGACCTCTAAGAAACTAAACTAGTGAATGATGTAAGGGCTGTTCATTTATGTGAACCAGAGGAGGCACAGGGCAAAAGGAACACTGGATTGTTAGTTTTCTATTAGCAGCTGTCAGTGATGGAGAGGAGGGTCACTCCTGCTCTCAGGGATTACAATCGATCCTGCCGACGTGAGAGAGAGGACATTAAAGAGTGGTTTCCCGTGTCCACGTCTTAATCTCCGACACCGAGGGGAACTCCGCTCTGAAGAGACTACAGTAACGAGGGGGGGGGTCTCTGATCCTCCACCTGAGCGGCGAGCCGACACACAGATTCAGCGTCTATTCCTGTGCTTCTACACAAGACCACAGCTTTTCATCTTCTTTACCCCTCCAGAGGGGTGAGGGGGGGGTCTCTGCTCCCTGGGGCCTGGGGCTTCACCCAGACATAATGTTAAAGTGTCATGAGGGGGCATTTACAGCAGGAAGCGTGAGAATCCTGATCCCAGGGCATGTTATCTTTCTGTGTGTGGCCATAATACAACTGGGGAGGCTCGGAGAAAATATCACACACCAGTATGAGATACATCCACACACACACACACACACACCAGTATGAGACACACACCAGTATGAGACACATCCACACACACACACACACACACACCAGTATGAGACACACACCAGTATGAGACACATCCACACACACACACACACACACCAGTATGAGACACA
>NW_022987976.1:0-35515 GCF_902827165.1 Trematomus bernacchii | reverse complement strand
AAAGCTGTTTTATTGTGGAAAAACCCGGAAGTTCTCAGGAAATCAATACCAAGCTTTTATTCTGAAAATCCTTTATCCGGTTAGCATGTGACTAATGTTACGTTTTCTGAATGTAAAGTGAAAATGACTTGGAGTGTTACACACCAAAACGTACGGACTTTAACACTACATCGCTAGACGTTAAGATATTATTACTGCTGAATATTAAATGAAGGTACCAGCGACGTGCAGTCAGTGGAGGCAGGGGAGGCAGAGCCTCACCTGTCATACTCCAATGTAACGGAAAAACAATTAAAGAAAAACTAAATAATAATAATAATAAAATGTCTCCACTGATCTTGTGTAAATGTGATTTCTGTATGATTCCAATCGCATTTTATAGTCAAAATCAGCAAATTTGCCGAGCTCCGCTACGGGAGCGATGAGAAGTGAGGCAAGCACGAGCACTGCCTCACGTAAGCCCACAGTAACTTGCTGGAGCGCGGGCACTAATTTAGCAGGGCCACTTATTTTGTGAGCGCGCTCAAGCCATTTACTGTGGGGTGACGCATTCTGAGGGGAGGCACAGATGAGCTCTGCCTCAATTCAGAATGTGTCACCCCACAGAAACTGGCTGGAAAGCGGGCCCTAAACGCATGCCTGTTACCATCTCACTGTAGGTCACCAATGTGATGTTTGTAGATCCCTTTATTACATTTATCCTCGCCATCCATAGTCTCTAAATAACTTATTTCACGTATATATGATATTTAGGCTCGCTGGTCTTATCATACAACGGCAATGAAACAATTACATGGGGAGGCAGCCATAACCTCTGCCGCACTGAAGGGGGCGCACGTGAGCCCACAGGTTCTTGTTGCTACTGTTATTCTACCGCAAACAACAAACAAAACTTTTGAAACTACAGGAAGATACGGAGGACTTTTACAAAACAGTAATAGAGATTGTTGTCCAGAAGGATAGCATGGACTTATATTCATCTTCAAGTCAAGGTAAGACCACAACTGTAATTAAAATGGGATCTTACTTAGAAAGAACAATCCAATATTTAGATTTTGGGTATCCTTTTGTTGATCGGTCTGTTTAAAATTAATCATAGCATCAGACTAAAAAAGCTTTTGAAAATAACAGAATATTTCGATTAAGGTCAAAATAGGCTATAATATTTGTAAATCTGACTGAAAGAGTCAGTGCCTCACCAGCCATGAACCTCACCGCACGTCACTGGAAGGTACAGTTGATCATGGAGTGTTTACACATTACGTGAGTAGCTATGACGTCAGAGGGAGCTACCGTAAATGAGAACTGTGCCATAGAGGCGTTTTTAGGACTTCTAAACTAACGATTACAGCTGTTTATAAGGTATTAAATAGAAAGTCATGACAGAGATAAGGAGGAGAAAATGCTTAAGGAAGTAGGCAGAGAATACCAATGTCGAAATCATCTGTTCTCTCGCGATATCGAACCCACAGATGAGAAGGGCGGTCCCACTATCTGCACAGCGGGAGACAACGAGACGTGGATAAAAACAGAGGACAGAGGACAACTCAGTCTCTTTTCTTCGCTGCAGCCCACCCTGAAGACAACACCGGCTTTGTCTCTCCTTACCCATGCTTGTTCTTTAACCTGTTTCACACCATCCCCCCGGTACCGGGCGGATAAACGCGTCATTTGCAGGAAACAACGTCTAAGGAATCTTAATATTGAATAAAACTATGAATGTGTTATATCCATGTAACGGGAAGAAACTCAGCTAACTGATCTTTTTAATTTTTTTTTTCAAAAAAACCCCACAATGCTAGCACTCAGCCTCTGAATTAGCCTCGATCGAAAAAACGGAACCTACAAAGGCACTTAAACTCACTCATAACTCCCTTATTACTTATCCTAGATGCACAGCCAACCACTTGTTTTTGGTGTCCTGAAGACACTGAATCTGTGTAAAAAACCTCAACACTCAGTGATAAACATTCGCGATGCTATAAACGAAAGCGTACATCATCACATGTGGAGCTAAGTAGCTAAAAAACGTAAATATGGCTTACCTTGGTCAAAAGTGGTCTTCAATGGCATTAAAACGATAAAAAAACGATGCTGCAGTTAATCCATAGGTTCATCCTATGTGTCTGTGCCTTCTTTGAAATTATTTCTGATAATCCATAAGCAATACCACTGCGTTTTAGTTTCCAAACTCCAGAAGGAGACATTCCTCCACTTTGTTTTCGTTTTCCACACGCGAAGCGCCCACATTTTTTCTTTACAACGTGTGTGGGTGTGTGCCTCCCCCTTCGATTCTATTGGCTCTAACGGTCACAAGGGTATGTCAACCAACCAAATCGACCAAGGGGGGCCAGAGATAGGTCAAATCCACCCAAATGACCCCAGAAGTGGGGGTTTTTGGCTAAATCTCTCTAAAAAGGTCAAATCTCACTTGTTTTGCATCAATCTTGATACAGGGTACTTATTATATGTTGTACTTTGGATTCCTAAAGCTTTTAGTCTACTAACCCATCATCCAAGGGTAGTTTTCACTATCTGTAAAAAATAATTTTTGGACGGACACTATAATTTACAGTTTTTTACTATGTAAAATCTGAATTTTCTTTAAAATAAAAAACATTTATATTGATTCTGACACTTCTACATCCAACTCACAGGTTTATCATTACTTTGAGAACAAAGATTATTAATTTAACCCTTTTAGAAGGGAAGATATGGTCATTTGTTCTGGGAATGTCATTTTCGAGCCTGAGACCTGAACAAATTCTAAAATAAAAAAACTTTATTGTCCACCCGCGGCCGAAAAATCAATAAGCAACCATACGCTATCATCGATAATCGAGCTGCGAGCTACTGAAAAGCTGCCCGCGAGCTACCGGTAGCTCGCGATCGACGTGTTGGAGAGCCCTGCTCTAGACCGACAATTTTTTGGAGCTGGAAGTGAACCGCATTCCGGAGCTGGAAAAGCGCCGTGGTGAAAGGGGCATAAGACATCTCTAAAATAACGCCTCTCCATGTGCTGATGATTCAAATGAGAAGAGGTTAATTTATTGATGATTAATGTGCTTTTAAATGAGTTAAATAAAAACAAATGTCATGAGTGTGCTGCAGAATAAATGGATTCCCCACCTGTTGAGAAGTGAATCCTTAATCCCCTCACAGGACTCTCAGGCTGTTCAAATGAAATGTGCTTTTAGTGCAGAACAGCTCACTGTCACTTCTTTCCAGGCTTCATTCCCTCGAGTTCAAGGTGTTACAACACTGAGGAAGGCTATTGTATGAATTAGTAGGATTTAAATAGAGTATAAAAAAGAGAAATTCTCCCCCAAAATAAACGAGTTCAAACCCCTTATTCACAAACTTCCAAGGACTTCAAGGATATGTGGGAAACATGTTTGATTCAATAAATAAATGATATTGTATACAAAATGATGTGTGTCTGAGTGTGTGTCTGTCTCTGTGTATGTGTGTGTGTGTGTGTGTGTGTGTGTGTGTATTGTATCTATGGAAACACTCTCCTGTGGATGTCCTTTTAGATTATATATATATATATATATATCGCAAATCGAATCGCAATTGCAATATCTGTCAGAAAAATCGCAATTACATTATTTCCGCAAATCGTGCAGCCCTACACACACACACACACACACATACACACACACACACACACACACACACACACACACACACACACACACACCTTGTGTTTCTGTGTCCATGCTTTTATAGATTCTGTGTATTATTTGTGCATTCATCTGAAGAACTGATGGCTTTGCAGAGTGTGTAAAACATTGAGTTATTTTAAAGCTTAATGATCCAATCAGAGCTTTCTGACTGCTCTTCGTTAACCGACTGCTGTGTGCTTTATTATGTGGAGACAGAAAGCGATTATAGTGAAGCAGCATTACTCCATTCATGGTTTACTTTTGTAGTGTCACTGCATCTTGGTCAATGTGGAGGAAGATATTTAACTCAATTAAAACCACCTAAATACTCTAAGTGTAGCTTACAGGGTCAAGGTGGCATTTTGAATTAATTTCTACAATATGTGCTGCTTTGGAGCTCCTCAGGTAAACCAAATGCTCAATAACATCTAATTTATTCATTGTTTATGTTTTGCATTTAGGACATTTCAGGTGTTGTTCCTTTAAAATAAAAGTAATATATCAATTAAAAGTAATATAAAGCATAATTTCAGCAGGTTAATTATTAATGTCCTGCTTGTATTCAATCAAAGTATACTATTATGAATCATGTTGTTTTCAAACCTGTTGTTGCTCTTTTATTCTGAAAACCGCAGCCGGAAGTCACTTTGTTTACACTTTTTATAACATGTACATTTAGCACATTTTTTTTTTAAATCCTATCTTTATCCAATTGTATTAAAACCTTTTTTTTTTAATTAAATGTATTATTTATTATAATTGTAACATATTTTAAATAAAATAAATGGAGTTTGTGAACATTTCAGGAAAGAAAGACAAAAATCCAAGAAATTGCTCCTTCAAAATAAGATAATAAATAAAAAACAAGTCATATGGACTATTAATTCACGCAGTTTATCACTCACTTACTGCCTGTTGTCTCCACCAGTAATGCTACTAGATTATAAATACTCTTTTTGATCATATAAACAGTTAGTTTGTATAAGTTAGTTTGTGTTTTAGTTTTGTAGCATGTACATTTAACAAAATTATCAATAAAATCTTATTTTTGTCCAATTGAATACATCCTCATTAGTATTTGTTAAATATTTTGTATAAAGGAAATAGAGTTTGTGAACTTTTCGGGAAAGAAAGACAAAAATCCCAGAAGTCTATTAGCTGTTCCTTCAAAATAAAAGAATACATAACATAAAACTAGGAATTTAGGCAGTTTAGCACTCTCTTACTGCCTGTTGTTTCCACCAGTAATGCTACTACATTATAAAAACTCTTTTTGATCATAAAAACTCTTAGTTTGAATATGTAAATTGGTGTTTTAGATATCAAACCTGTTGCTGCTCTTTCATTCTGAAATCCACACCCGGAAGTTGCCTTGTTTACACACTAGCAGCTTGACATGATCCTCTGCAGTGAATCTGTGGAGGCAGGATCGAGGATGCAGACTTTCGTCACATGGAAATAACTTTCTGTGCACTTGTTGCCCACTCTTCTCTCTTCTGTGGACTTTTATTTATTTAAATTCCACTTCCTGCAGACACCGGACCATGCTGCACATCTTCCTCCTCTGAAGTAGAACTGAACTTTCTTCTACAGGATTTAATACATATTACAGGATTATTATTTGTTGCATGAACCTCCTCACAATGACGGAGGAAAGCCCGGAGAAGCAGCTCCGGCTCCGGGTGTGCGTCTTCAGCGAGCTGCTGCACACGGAGCGGGACTATGTGCAAACCCTGGAGTTCCTCTCGGTGAGTTAAAAGCACATTTCTGGGGTTAAAAGAAGCCCAAAAAGCTCCGGGACAAACAATCCCAGGCTGCTGTTTAGTATGCAAACTGCGTGAGGCTGCAGCAACAAGTGGGAGCACTTTATTCTCATACTGGGAGATGTTCTGGTCTCTCTGGGATGGAGGGATTGATCTATCAGACTGATGGGGTGAAATTGTGAAAGCAGGCATGTGTGAGCTTTAGTACAGAACAGCCAGAGGAGTTTAATCCTCACAGTCTGGGGTCTGAGAGGAAAACACTGAGACAAGAGGCGCGTTCACACCAAGTACTTTTCCCACAATAGTTCATGAGAGCTCTTTTAGTTCTGATGAACTAAAGCAGATCGCGTTCACACCAAAATGAGTTCCTGGGGGTGGATTAGGCAAATGAACCGCTGACTTCACTTCTTCTTCTTCTTCTGCTTTGGGTTTACTGGCAGGCCGCAAACAACTTCACGGCGAGTACAGTAGGTGGCGGTATAGAGGCTTCCTAATGACGTCACGGGATTTCGCGTCAGACATCTTGGAGTACCACTCCACTGGCGGGAGCGTTCAAAAATGGCGAAAATGAAAGGCTACTACGAATCACTAAACCCGGAGGATAAGACCGTTTACAGAGAAAAATGTGCGTCGATTGGTTCGGTGGACCCTTATTTGATTCCCGTTAAGGATTACAGCACTGATATAAATTCATGGCCTTCACTTTCCTACTGTGATATCGTGAACTACCTGGTTTTTTCGCCTATTCCATTGTACACCATGGAGGAAATGAAAGCGTACAAAGGACTCGAGGCACATAACCAGTTCACATCCGGGTGGATCCGCGACGTTTGCGTTGCATATCAAGGAGATGTGGCTGTAATAGCTGGAAAAGTGAGTAAATATTTCGTGAGGGCCTCTTCAGCTGGCTTTTTAAATATCCCTAAAGTCCCCCAAAATAAAATGGGTGAGGCTGCTTTTATCCACTACGCTACCAAGAAATATCAGAGGCCAACTCAGTGGACATTTTTAAACACCAGCTTTTATTTTTGTTGTACCTATATCTATATGTTTACTTTATTTTATAGGGTTTTATATTGTTGCATCAATTAACTTAGTCTTGTGTCTTATTATTTATTTTTATTATCATACCTTTTACCTCCTCGTTAAAATGTTATATGTTGTTGCTATGCTGCATGTACCTGTAAATGTGAGGATCTGCAGTACTTCCTCCTTCTTTTCCACGTCTATGTTTGTTTGTCTTCCTGGCTGGGCGTGGCTGACCTACATTCTGATTCCCGCCAACTCATCTCCACTGCTGTTGTAAATCTCACTGATTGCCACTACTCACCTGCACCTGCTTAAAACCCTGGTTCCCATCCTCAGACTTCGCCAGTTCTTCGTTTATCCTTCAGTGGTAACTATCGTCCAGGCCTACTAGCAGTATTCTAGTAAACCTTTTGATACTCCTAGTGAAAGGTTATTCCTTTCTAACCCTGCATCTTTATTCTTCCAGACCTACACACACCTGCCGCTCTGCTTGCCACGTCCAGCCTCCGACTCCTCGTCTGAGTTCCCTCCGTGCTTCCACGCACACCAGCTCATCCAGACTACGTTCGCCAGCTCTGGATTCCCGGCTCTCCTCGTCGGTGTTTCCTCCGTGCCTCCACGCACACCAGCTCATCCTGTCTACATTCGCCAGCTCTGGATCTCCGGCTCTCCACGCCGGTGCTCCCTCCGTGCATCTCCGCACCTCCGTCTCCCCCTGAGCTATCCAGCTCCACGTCTGTTTTCTCTGAGCTCCTCTCTACACCTTGCCTGTGCCGTGGTCAAATAAAGACTATTGTTTGACACTTCACCACTGTCTCCGTCTAGTGTTTGCGTAGCGGGTTCTCATCTCCAGTCACTTCTCGGGAAGCGTAACAGTAAAGGTCTTAACATCTGATCTGAGGGGAATTTCTTGTGGTTTATTTTTAACTTGTGATGTGTGCCATTTTGTAAAGCACTTTGAGCTACACGTGCTTTATGAAAAGGGCTTTATAAATAAAGCTTTATTATATATTGCAATACATTTAAATTACAAAAGTTGTGAACCTATTCTTGGTTGTCAGCTTATGTTATGTGCTACCTAGCATAGGAGTATGACAAGAGCTGACCACCCACTGGTTGTGTAAACAATCAGTATTTGAAAGTAAAGTTGAACCAAAATATTGGTGGTTCTAAAAAGTCAACAATCCAATAATATTTTTGTATTTTATTTTTCAGGTATTGCATTCTCAGAGTATTGGGCTGCCGCCAACATGTCCGTGGGTACTGATGAAGAAGGATGGGGCAGTCATCACAGCTAACTGCAACTGCAAAGCTGGTTTGGGATCAACATGTACCCATGTTGCATCTCTCCTTTTCTACATAGAAACATCTATACGGATACGTGATGCCAAGACAGTTACCGAGGAAAAGGCGTATTGGCTTCTACCTGGATCAGTGAAGGATGTAACACCTTCCCCTGTTGCTGACATTGACTTTACTTCGGCTAAAACCCGAAGGAATCGTTTAAGCCAAGCAATTGACAGCCTTGGCGATGCAGCTAATTTAACAACAACAACAACAACACCACTTTTACGTCACTCGAGGGAGATTCCAAAAGCGACAGATGCTGAGCAACAGTCTTTCCTGGCATCACTGAAATCGACTGGAAGGAAGTGTGCAATATTGACAATCTCAGCTCCACACAATGCCGATTTTGTCCCAAAAGTGACTTTGTCAACATTTCCTAAGCCGCTTTCTAGTTTAAAAAGTGAGAACTGCCTAGAAATGGACCATAAAGCCCTTACAGAACATTGCCAAGGGATCAATGTAGCTATCACCAAGCCGGAGGCGGATGTAATTGAGAAGGCCACAAAAACACAGGCCAAATCCAAACTCTGGTATCGATACAGAGCTGGGCGGATTACAGCATCTCGTATGAAGGCAGCATGTTCAACAAGTGCAACTAAACCATCGCTTAGCTTGATTAAAGCTATTTGTTACCCAGAAGCCACAACATTTAAAACTGCAGCTACTGAATGGGGATGTAATCACGAGAAATCAGCACGTGAAGATTACATTACAATTATGAATCGACATGACGGTTTCATTTGCCAGGACTCTGGGCTCGTGTTATCGCCAACATTTCCATATTTAGGTGCTACTCCAGATGGTGTTGTGTCCTGCAAGTGCTGTGGTGTAGGTGTTTTGGAAATTAAATGCCCCTACTGTGTTGCTGCACCGTCAGACCATACATGTCTGGAATCACGTGATGGACAGGACAGGCTGAAGAAGACCCATGCCTATTTCTATCAAGTGCAGACCCAGTTATTTCTATGTGATGTTGAATATGCTGACTTTGTTCTGTGGGTGAATGGAAAGATTCATCTTGAACGCATAACCCCAGATATTGACTTTTGGGAGAAGGTATACCCCAAAGCTCATGAATTCTTTCAGAAGGTCATTCTCCTCGAGTTGAGTGGGCAATTCTTCACCAGAATTTCCAGTGCAACTACACCAGTCTCCATTAGTGCACCAAAAAGGCCTCTCTGCCTGATACCAGACCCTGCTCTGTGCCACTCTGACTCAGCCAACCAATACCCAACCACTGATACCCAAGTGGTGCCTTTGTCGTGGAGAGGAAAAGCTTCCCATGATAGGATGTGATAACACAAATTGTGAAACTACCTGGTTTCATTTTGAATGTGTTGGGATAACAGTTTCCCCCAAAGGAAGCTGGTATTGTGACAAATGTCATCAGCATGTCCCCTCTCAAAAGAAACAGAAGTACGAATCAATCTGAATGACAGTGTATATATTTATTTGATTAAACATGTTTCTTTTACATCAAATCTATATAAAGAACATGTAAGTGTAACAATCAAAAAAAGTTGTACACACTAAAATGACACAAAGCATCATTATTTAAACTGACATTGAAAGAGCAAAACCTCAGCTCAAATCTCCAAAACTCTAAACACATGTTCAGCTCTGCACCCAATTTGCAATTCAACTTTCCACTTTTTGAAAAGTAAAAGTATAACAACAGTATATTTGTGTTTCTGCACATATTTTGGAGACTTGAACAATCTTTATTTGCAGAATTCTCTATATGAAACGCTATAAAATATGAGTGTGCTTGAGCACGATGGTGTGTAGTTGGTTTTACAAAATGTCTTGTACTATAAATGAAGTGTGTGCCATTTGGTGCAAAAGTTTGGTGTTTCTGTAGTTCTGGATGCAGTGCTTCATTCTGCAGTAGGTGTTTTGCACTTTGTGTGTATGGTTTTGTGAATTGTGTTTAGTGTTTTGAGAAAATAAGCCCTGCTTTCAAAAAATGTGTTTTAGCATTGAAAGAAACTGTAATATGGACACAATGTTAATCTATCTCTGTTATGTGAGGTGATCTCTGCAGCTTACAGTTAAAGGAGCATGTACTTGTTGTTCACCCTTTTTCAATGTGTACATTGGAAACCTGTAATAAATATAATACTTTGCCCTTTCAATTGTTTTTTTCAAAATGTATTTACCCAAGCTTAAATATTCTACCAGTACTATTACAGTGTGCAGTGCAGGTCTGAAACCACATTCAAGCAGATGTGTCCAATCTGACAATAGAAAACTTGAGAGAAAAACATTAATCTTCCATGCCTGAAAACAGCTTAAATAATTTTTCAAACATTCCCCTACACAACCAAACCCCAAATCACTGCTCTGATTATCAAGACATTTAATTGACCAAGTACAACATTAACAATAATGTAATACTAATTACAATACAAACATGTAATATTTTTAAATCTGATATGGGTTGATTGGGGTGTAACAGAATGTAAAGGCTCAATCAACGGGTATTACAGTATCACACAAATTATTCAGGTCGCAGCACACTTCAGCTATTTTATCCATCAATGTAATCCCATCTACATCTTTAGAAAGTAAAAAGTCTATAGGAATTGGTCCTCCCAAAATGGTATATCGCTGCCTTACACATCCTATGACACGCTCAACATGAATTCGCACGTTAGCAATTTTCCTTGTGTCAATAACATCTTTCATTGATAATTGTTTCCGGCCTTTCATGAATGCAGGCACCTTAACCTCAGCACACATGAAACCCACTGAGTCACTTATATTGAAACCTCGGTCTGCCAAAATCAAATCACCAGGCAAAATGTTATCTAAGAAGCCACAATTTTCTGTAATATACTTATCACTGGACCTGCCACCCCATGCCCTTGAAATGAATGATATAACACCCTGCGGACAGATTCCTATCAGAAATTTGATGGTGTTGTGATGTTTGTAGTTTGACCAAGTCTGAGCCCGTGCCATTAAATTTGATGGCCTGTCAATGAAAACTTCAAAGCAGTCTATTATAACAGCCACTTTAGTACCAAAATGAGTGCGGAAATCCATAGGCATTGTCAGTTGGAGTTCCTCTCGAGATGGCCACTTCAAAAGGAAACTCATACGTTTGAACATGACGTCGATAATCAAGGTAAACACACGGGATACTGTAGACGTGGATGTGTTGAATTTATAAGCCAGCTCTTGCAGGGGTTGGTTTAATCTTAATTTCATTAGTGTCAGTATAAACTGTTGAAATTTAGACAGTGAACTCTTAGCGTTCACACTGATGTGCAGTTCCACAAGATTGTATACCATCATTAGAATAGCAAAAGTAGGAAGTCCCGTGTAGAACCGCACACGGTCATCATCGCCCTTAAATGTACTCTCTGAAATGGTGGACTTTACAAGCTTTTCTTTTAAATTAACATTTTCTGTTGTTACATTATTAATTTCAAATGACATTTTGTCAATCATTTCACCAGTCAAATCAGTCTGAGTTGCAGTGCCAGTCTCTGGTTCAATCAGTCCTTCTTCTTCCCCAGTGGCTCCCAGGACTGGTGCGGGCTCTTCTAGAGATGGTATATCAGATACCATGCTGTAGAGATCAAGTAGTGCGATGGATGACCTTTTTCTGGCGCGTTTATACCTGGCATGTGTAGCAGGGGAAGGTGCTGTAATTTTCTCGTGGCCCAATTTGACAGACGGTGCCCAGTCAGGATGATTTTTGTCAAAAAGTGCCACTGGTTTACCTGCAAATAAATCAGATTGTAGGTCAGTTATATCCTGGGTGAACTGTTAATTAATACATATTTGACCTCTTTTGACAAGCGAAGTCAGACTTTAGATATATTTAAAATGCTGGTGTCAAGACATAGGAACATGACAAATAATTGAGGAAACCAAAAGCCTCTGAAAAGGTGCCAGGGACTGTACAGCCTTTACTGTTTACATATAATCAAATGGCCAGTAGCGGGAGGAATTACTTTAAATTACAGTTAAACGAAGCACTGGCTACAGCAGGGGATTGACAGACTGGTGTGAAGATGACCTGAGCCAAGGGATGACTTTACTTTGTAGATACTCCACAATCTGATATGTCGATCGATGACACAGACTCCAGGATTCCTATTTCCTTGTTAAGATACATGTCTTAGTACGTGGGTTATATGTTCATTTTGAATGTTTGTATGTAAAACCCGACACTTACCTGACGTGAAATGATCCCCACAAACGCGAGTATAGTTGTGGTTGGATGGTTTGAGATCCTCCCGTCCGATCCTATTGAGCCATTTTTCCCGGCGACGCTTTGAAAGTTCATGTGTTGCTTCACCCTGGTGTGTTATAACCGCCGGCAGCCTGTAAAATGACTTCGGTCCCCTGTTTCGATCACCTCTGTTGCCGCAGCCAACAATGGCACAGAAGTTAACCATTATATGTCCGGTAAAAAAACAGCTCTGACGTATTACGGTGTCTGTTTTGGTACTCCAGTATGGCCGTTGGGCTGACGTCACGTTACCCGTGACGTCATATGCAAAGCCTCTATGCACCTTAAAGTTGCAATCCGCCAAAAAAACGAGAGAAAAAGAAGAAAAACCTCCCGCGCCCACTTGCTGTAAATGAGGCGTCTGTTTACCTTCCGACCTCAGACATGAGCTTCGTCTGCGTTATTTAAGCAAACACAAATACAGATCGTCGACCAGTCAAATGCAATAGCAATGCTGATTCGGAAGCGAAGGCGGTTAAGAAGGATTGACAAAAGGATTGGACGACGACATGCACGCGCTACGCTACGTGTGAAATTAATAAACTGTGCCAGGTGTGTCGTATGCACACTAAATAGGCTCAGCAGCTAACACACCTTTATTATGTATCCTCCTGAGAGCAACTGCATCCGTCTGCCATGAACCCTACAGAAACCTACGTGTTAGTTGTGGCTCATAGTGGCCTCCATTTGTGTCGTGTAAAATGGGGGAAATCAAAAGTTAGCAAATCCCCATGTCATGTTCATAATTTTTTTTTGTTTTAGGTCAAATAATTATTACACTGCTCTGAAACTCACTACACTAACTCCTAAGATGTTCCCTTACTATAATTAATTAAAAATATTGAACTCACAACACTGGTAATAACAAACTTAACCATTTATCTTTCTATAAATAAATAGTGCTTGTGTAGGACGCCATTTTGAAATACAATGAAATTATCTTTTTGAAAGCCACAATAAATAAAGCTTCGCCAGTTTATAACCGATGAAACATGATGGTATCAGAATAATCACTTACATGTGATGTATAGGATGCTACACAGGTCACTGTAAAGATAAAGTGTCAGAGGAGAAATAAGCAAGCTTAGTTACATGAAATGTAATGAAAAATGTAAGATACAGGCTCTGTTTAATCGCCATGTATGTTCTCTTTTATTGCACACTCAAGACAATATCAATAACAGTATCACGCTGTCCCAGGTGTGTCGTATGCATGTAAATAGAAGTTAACATTTTCAATATCAAATAAAGTGTCAGTAGTATCAAAACATATATATATATATAATAACAATATAATAACAATAGGTATGGCTCAGCAGACACACCTTAGTGCAAAGTGAAGTGTCAGTATTAATAACAGTGGCATATATATATAATCACAATAATACAAAATTAACTGTCCCAGGTGTAGGCAATTTGGGGTGAAGTGTCTTGCCCAGGGACACAACGACATGCTGACTGCAGTGGGGTTTGAACCTGTGCTCCCCTGATCCGAACACCAACGCACCAGACCACTGCACCACACGCCTCCCAACAAGTCATTGTACAGTTTATCAACGACGACAAGTATTTTTTTTTTTTTTTATTGAAGGCCTGTTGGATTTAATCAGCTTGCTTAGCACTGCCAGAAGCAGTGGGCCTCGATTCCTGGGCCTTGTGTGAATGCAGCAGCCGTTCGTCGTGCATCTCCTTGGCACGCAGGTCCTCATTCTGCTTGCTGAGCATGGCACGGTGGTCCATCGCCATGATGGTGTCAAGGAAGCTGTCATCCCGTGCCCACTTTCCTAAGGAGAAATAAGCAAGATACAAGATCAGTTTAATCGCCTAGTAGGTTGTCAACAGAGACAACATTGGACATGGTGCAGACAGGGACAGTGTACAAAATGCAGGTGTAAAGTAGAAGATAAGATAGGATCAAATAATATCAAATAAATATCAAAGTGCCCTTATTTATTGTTTTGTGCTTAATGTATGCTTGAACTTTGTTTTATAGGGATTAGTGGACATCAGTTAGATGCGTAGCCTTCTTTCAAGGCCAGAGTAGTTACAGTGTAAGTGGATTGACATCTAACATAACATGGCTGAGTACAATTATAACAATCAATAAAAAAAGGAAAAATAAAATAGAATTTCAATTACATTTTTGCTTAAATGTGCAAAATATTAGAACATCAGTCTTTGTGGCATGCAGGTAATCAACTGTTTAAGCTTTTACCATTAACATGTAGAATGAATGTTGCAAATGATGAAATTATAGCAACTACAATGTATTGTTAGAGGTAGCATTATGTCCAGCTAGCATGCTAATTGCTAACGTTATATTATCGTTTTATACCGGACGGAGGGAAAAGCTAACTAGTTTCCAATCCAGAGAGAAACACCTCGCCTGAAACACACGATTAGTGCCATGAGTTAGTGAAGCAATTACAGAACATTGCACACTTATTCACAAGTCAAAACAAGTTCATAGCGGGCACGGCTGAGAATAGCTAGCTAGCTAGATGTTGTTAGCCAGCTTGGACCTATGTTAGCCAGTTCTAGCATGGCAAGCATGATCTACTGAGCAAATAAAAGTACATCAGAGACCAGTATTGTGCAGATTAAAACAGTGCAGTGCATGTATTTTAGTTTACCTTCGTCCTGACATGACTTTGCCAGGTCTGCTAACTTTGCTGAACCACGGAAACTGCATTCAGTAGAAGCTTCTGAATGCGGCGCTTCGCGTCCTCCGAGTAAATCGCCAGAAGCGCCAACACATCCTCATCACTCCACCGCTCCGATGATTTATTTAGTGTTGCCATAATAACTGCTTTCACAAAAGTAATCCACTCGTTGGTGCGCTGTGCTGAGCTTAATGCGAGCAAATACAATGGCGGCCTTCAAAAAAGATTCTAGAGATTCACGGGGCGTTGTTTGCATTCCGCACAGCCAATCAGACGTATGAACTATTTTCTCCCACAGAGCAGGGACTGAAAAGCGGGTCAGATGAACTCATTTGAACTACTTTAGTTCCTGGGGCTTTTTGGTGTGAACGCAAATATATCGTAGTTCTGATGAACTATTGTGGGAAAAGTACTCCGGTGTGAACGCGCCTAAGGACAGTGTAAAGCTACTGGGTGGAAAGGATCTTGCCTGGACTTATGCAGAGTCAGATACACAATCCATGATGACAGGCTGTTTCCATCCTAGGAGCCCAGAGACACACGACTCAGCTTTGTCTACAAGACACATGTATGGTTTCCCCGGCAATCAGCTAAAGTGAAAAACATTACTCTTTGGCTCTTTTGGGCGTACCAGTAAAGATGTTTTGTGGGTTGTTATAGGTGCTGACTCTGTGGGATTTGAAAACTCTAGTTAGATGCTAGACATCAAATCCATGTAAGGGAGGACAACTGGAATGTATCCCTTCTTTACGGATAAAGAGCTTATCATGAAATATAGAATCAAAGGAGCTTGAAAAATCTTCTATGATGGCCACGCTATTGACCCCCGGCTTTAAGAAGTGAATAGCAAACGTTTGTGGGTGGGGCTTGAATATTGAGGCCAAACACCCTCAAGTTAATGGAGCATGTGTCTCTGTGGCACAATTGGTTAGTGCGTTCGGCTGTTAACTGAAAGGTTGGTGGTTCAAGCCCACCCAGGGACGTTTCCTGCTTCAACTAGCATTCTGATTTGCATAAATTAACAAGCTAGATGCCTTGAAATGCTCAAGGAACCAGAAAAAAAGTATGATAATGACTGTGACACATTACCAGTTGCATAATTTCCTTCTATCCAACAATTACATTCAAAGGTCATCATGTGAGCATTAGTGGATCAGTAGTTGAATTCTCGCCTGCCACGCGAAAGACCCGGCTCCGATTCCCGGCTCCCGGCCAATGCAGCAGACCAGAGGTCGCGTTAACCGAATATTTTCCGTCTATGATGTAATTTTTCCAAGAATGACGGAAAACTCTGAAAGCAGTCCGTCATTTTGACAGATTAGAACACAACTCGGAACAGCGCCAAAATGTCCACCAGCGGCCCACATTATATTACATCCTTAGTGGCCAGGTCGACTGAGGGCGATCTACTGTACTCTACTGTAACTATTATTTAGTAATTCACACCCCTCTCCAGTTGGTGGCGAGTGTGTGCATATTAAGTAGCTATTGTCTAGTCTTGTATTTGACCTCGTTGATTACCTCGTTGTTTAACCGGCTTTAGCAATCGCAAAATGTCACGGCAGCTGAGTGTCCGAAGCTTTTTTAATAAGCCCAGTAATTGTGATGGTGTGGATAAACGAGGTGAAAAAAGAGGGATTGATGCAGTGGAGGATGAAGGACAAGCCAGTAAGACTAAAACTGACAACGTTCAGCCAGCAGCAGAGGGACAAGCAAGTGGCAAGGAAAAATAAATCATTCTTATTCGTTTTGACATGAAAAGTGACCGCACGGTCGGTGTCTCTGTTCTTTTTTTTTTTCTCCATGCCCTTAAAAGTTCTGTATGAATCATAAAAAAAAGGAATGAATGAACATTTGCTGCTTAGTACCCAAACATAAATATTAAATATGTCTCATCATTAAAACATGAAAAATAAAATGACGGGTAATAATAGATTATGACGGAAATGTCACGATCCTGTCCGTCAAAATGACGGACAACGACAAAGTCTAACGCAACCAATGCAGCAGACAGCCCTTTGTCGTTTGGAATCAGAGTATAATGCCTGCATAGTCTTTGCCTGGATTTGTGTAGAGTCAGAATACAAAACTGTGGTTTCAGGCTGTTTCCATCCTTCACATACATGGACGTGACCTGCAGCTTCAATGGAGGACACTGGCATACAGCCACCAGTCTAGAGTTATATATTTTTGCAGGCATACAATGTATGTTTTCATGAAGGACAACCATTCATTTCCGTTGATTTAAATAAAATTACATTTACAATTGGCTGGTTAAGTTGACATAGATGTTATGCCTCGTTGGCGCAGTAGGCAGCGCGTCAGTCTCATAATCTGAAGGCCGTGAGTTAGCGCATTATTATGTACATGTATCGTTAATTTAATGTTGACATATCTGGCTAAATAACATGTCTGTTTATGATATTACCCAGTTTAAGTTAAGGACTAACATAACTACGAGCTAGAGAGAATCTCGGTCGGGACCGGACAGGAGCGAGCGTAGCTTCTTTTATTGTCTTTTTTTTCTCCGTCACCGGTGGCAGCGACCGACGTGTTTTAAAAGTGAATTTAGTCTTTAAGCGAGCTTTAACAAATAAATGAGATGCAAATAAAATGAGATACGAATAAAACAAGAGCAAAACAAATCTTGCCCTTGACTGTAACCGGACACCTGTTTTTATTTTACCATTAATTTAAATACTAAACCTCACAATGAAAGGGGAAGGGAAGTTACAATGCAGTTGTTACAATGCAGTTAACAGCACCTTTTATTATGAAATACTTGTACTTGAGTAGGCAGGCCTATTTCCATTGTAAGGTACAACATATAGGCTATTTATACATTTCGATTGATTGATTACATTTAAATGCATAATCTGCATTTGTACTTGTTTTTATTCATCTTTAATTTGTATTGTATGTAGTCATCAGTTTTTCTTTGAATCCACCAGCACCCTGTCCTCACAGTCTGTGGTCCATCCTTCGTCTTCCACCAGCACCCTGTCCTCACGGTCTGTGGTCCCTCTTCCATCCTCCACCAGCACCCAGTCCTCCCTGTCAGTGGTCCCTCCTCCATCCTCCACCAGCACCCTGTCCTCACGGTCTGTGGTCCATCCTTCATCTTCCACCAGCACCCTGTCCTCACTGTCTGTGGTCCCTACATCGACAGTGTCACCTCCATCCACCAGCACCCAGTCCTCGCAACAATCCACCTCAGTCGATGTAAGGACCAATTTACCTTTCTTATGTTTATTTACATGCTTGTAACACAATCTAGGTTATGTCAGCTACAATTAATAGCATTTGTTGTTGCTATCAAATATGTTTTAATTATCTTTCATTTTAGGATTGTGTTGGCCCTGACAATATCGAGGGGTATGGAGCCGTCCAGGAGCTGGCAGAGTTTTTGTTTGGTCTCCGAGAACACCTACTGGCCTTAAGTGGAGACGAGTGCGCCAAAATAATCACTCTGTGGCAGGCGCTGGGGGATTTGGACAAGAGGAAGACCAGCTATTCACCCCGTCACAAAAACACACTGAAGCAGGGGCGATTCAGGGCAACAAAAAAGATTGTGGCACCAGGTGTGGAGAGCACTAAAAGGTTTGTTCCATTAAGTACAACATTTCATGTCTTCACCTTAATAAGTGTAGTCAAGTTTATTAAAGGATCCTTATTAACTTGAACACCACCTTTCCTTTCTTGGGTCCAAAACAAACAATTACATAAGAGACATACTGTAAGCAAGTGTGTGTGTGTCAGATGGAATAAAGCAGAACAACACTTTCTGGGTTTCCCCCATAACTTTAGGGAAGTACAATTACAGAAAAGTACAAATACATCTCAATCTTTAGTAATTCATAATAATAAGTATTCTGTTGGATTTACAGGTGCTTCATTGGGGCTCACAGTCCTGCACAGTGGCCAGACTGCAACAGAGTGGTGGAGGCCATCTTCACAAGGCTCTGTAAACTCTACAAAAACACTGTGCGCTGCGAGGGAAAGAGGGTCTCACGCTCCCATGGCTGGACCTGAGCAGCTTCTTGTGGCAATGCAGAAAGGGACATCTCTGTTTCCTGGCAGTCTGGCTGAGCCTCACACCTTTGTTCTGCCACCAAACACTGCTGGTGAGGCAAAGCTCCAGAACAGATCCCAACCAGTGGCCATCTCACAGGTCCCACCACCACCTCCACACTATGCTCTTCCCTTCCTTGCACCAACACCATACATCAGGGCTTCTCAAACTCCGGACCAAGGTCCGGATCCGGACCGAACTGCAAATCAATCCGGACCGAACCCTGTGTATATAAAAAAAAAAAATTATTAAAAAAAAGAAATCTGATTCTGATAAATTAATGTACATCATTATGTACGCGCGTCTTGTGTCTGACGCGTAGTGAGAATGAACGTGCATATATATTTACTTGTGTGCGCGAGCGTGACACTCATTGCAGACCGCAAGTTAACCGCAAGTTTACCTTGACTTTCTAATGCTTCTAATGCCTTTTTTGCCGAGGTTCAAGGCATTGACTACAGACAAACAGCCAAGCCACCATACTGTATGTATGTATTGAATGTGTGAGTGTATAAAGCGGCGCCGTTTGCCGACAGGCAAGGCAGGCAAGTGCTTGGACCAGAAGGGGGACCCCAAAGAAGGTAGATTAAGAAGGTCCACAGCAACGACAACATGGAACACCCTTTCATTTACTGCAACGACATGTCGGGAAACCCCCTCAAGGGGGCCCCATGCATAGCGCGCCATAAGAAACTGCTTCTTAATTTCAGTTTCGTTTCAGGGGGGGGGGGGGGGGGGTGACTTTACTGCCATTGATCCGGACCAGTGACCTTGTATAAAGTTCACAAGTGGACCTTTAATAAAAAAGTTTGAGTACCCCTGCCATACATGGTACCATCTGTGCAGCTTCCTCAAGTGCCTGGACCCTCACAGGTTGTGCCTGGAGGCTCTCAGATGATGCTTCTCAATATGCCATTGCCATCAGCTATGCCATCAGCTACTCAGGCACTAACATCCGGTCAGAGTAACGTGCCGTACACCACACAGCAGTACAGGAAAAGAAAAGAGGAGAGGGAGCAATCTGGATCAGGCAAAAGAAAATATGTCAAAAAGACAGATGCCATCATTTGCAAAAACTGCAACAAAGACAGGAAGCCACCAGCCCAGTTACAGTACTTTGGCAATTGGTACTGTAAAGAATCAGAGACCCAGTCCTATGAGGACTGGAGGGCTGTGCTGGAGCAAAGAGGGTATGGAAAAAAAAAGAGAGGGGATGCACCTTAAAGGACCACATGTTGTGAGCAGGTGCAACTTTTTGCACTGTTTTTATTGTTGTGAGCAGGTTTTTTGCATTTTGCACTGTTTCTTGCACTGTTTTTATTGCTGTGAGCAGGTTTTTTGCATTTTGCACTGTTTTTATTGTATAGCTTTATTTTACACTTTACAATACATATTGTAAGAATTATTGTTGCTATTATTACTGTTGTTTTAAATATATAAATACATATAAAACAGGTATGATGTTTCTGTTTGGAATATTTCATCATCATATTTCACTTTCATTATTGTTATATTTACTTAATACTTTGTTCTTAAGTTTTAATACATTTATTAAAAGTTGTAATTATAATAATAAATGCACAACATAACAATAATCCTCATACATATTTGTCATATTACTTATATTCTAAGTACTATTTTATATTAACTACATCTATAGAAGTACTGTACAATGATGTACTGACTTGCATGCTCCTTAATACTTCAACTTCACTACATTTGAGAGGCAAAGATTTGACTCTGAACCTCATTGATTTGATAACATGAGTTACTTTGAAGATTTAGATTCTGTTACAAAGTACAATAATATAAACAGACAATGAATCATGAATGATTATGGTGAAGAACTGAAATGATCCATTAATTGTATTCACAACCTACCCAAAAGTATGGTAAAATAATAAATACGCTCCACTTTTACATTTATGCATGTTCTGACATTCAAGGGAAAGAGCGGGATTCGAAACCGGCTCGCAGGGCGTATTTCGGCTACTTCTCGGTTATCAAACATAGACTAACGCGCTATGTCTTTGGCGCAATGGATAACGCGTCTGACTACGGATCAGAAGATTCCAGGTTCGACTCCTGGCTAGCTCGTCTCACTTTAGTAAATCACTTGTTCCTCATTTCCTAATGTACTTCTCAAAAAACTGTCCGTCAAAGTACACCTGGAATGAGGGATGGACATAATGATGGGTCAATGGGCTTTCAACATTTCCAACAGTACTTCTCAACAAACAGTGCATCAAAGTCAATGAACATTTGAAACGATTAACAACACTATTATGGCCCTTCAACATGAAACCAAGCGAATGTGAAGTATTTCGTTTTTAGCCTACGTGGGCGTTTGACTTCCGATCATTTGAGCTTTACAGTAATGCCCAGCCTATCAGTACGTGTCTGAACTCTGTCAGTCATAGGGGGTATAGCTCAGTGGTAGAGCATTTGACTGCAGATCAAGAGGTCCCCAGTTCTAATCTGTATGCCCCCTTTGTAAGTGTACTTGCCTTCAGAATGGTATGTTTGCAATACTGTGAGAACTACAGTGGCCGTGATCGTATAGTGGTTAGTACTCTGCGTTGTGGCCGCAGCAACCCCGGTTCGAATCCGGGTCACGGCAGCAGTTCTAGTCGTTTTTTATGTTTTTGCTTCAACCTACCTACTGCATTTTTAGTTCATTTTCTACAGTTTAAAAGCTGCTGCAAAAACAAAGGGTTAGTGGCGCAATGGATAACGCGTCTGACTACGGATCAGAAGATTCCAGGTTCGACTCCTGGCTAGCTCGTCTCACTTTAGTAAATCACTTGTTCCTCATTTCCTCATGTACTTCTCAAAAAACTGTCCGTCAAAGTACACCTGGAATGAGGGATGGACATAATGATGGGTCAATGGGCTTTCAACATTTCCAACAGTACTTCTCAACAAACAGTGCATCAAAGTCAATGAACATTTGAAACGATTAACAACACTATTATGGCCCTTCAACATGAAACCAAGCGAATGTGAAGTATTTCGTTTTTAGCCTACGTGGGCGTTTGACTTCTGGTCATTTGAGCTTTACAGTAATGCCCAGCCTATCAGTACGTGTCTGAACTCTGTCAGTCATAGGGGGTATAGCTCAGTGGTAGAGCATTTGACTGCAGATCAAGAGGTCCCCAGTTCAAATCTGGGTGCCCCCTTTGTAAGTGTACTTGCCTTCAGAATGGTATGTTTGCAATACTGTGAGAACTACAGTGGCCGTGATCGTATAGTGGTTAGTACTCTGCGTTGTGGCCGCAGCAACCCCGGTTCGAATCCGGGTCACGGCAGCAGTTCCAGTTGTTTTTTATGTTTTTGCTTCAACCTACCTACTGCATTTTTAGTTCATTTTCTACAGTTTAAAAGCTGCTGCAAAAACGCAGGGTTAGTGGCGCAATGGATAACGCATCTGACTACGGATCAGAAGATTCCAGGTTCGACTCCTGGCTAGCTCGTCTCACTTTAGTAAATCACTTGTTCCTCATTTCCTAATGTACTTCTCAAAAAACTGTCTGTCGAAGTACACCTGGAATGAGGGATGGACATAATGATGGGTCAATGGGCTTTCAACATTTCCAACAGTACTTCTCAACAAACAGTGCATCAAAGTCAATGAACATTTGAAACGATTAACAACACTATTATGGCCCTTCAACATGAAACCAAGCGAATGTGAAGTATTTCGTTTTTAGCCTACGTGGGCGTTTGACTTCCGGTCATTTGAGCTTTACAGTAATGCCCAGCCTATCAGTACGTGTCTGAACTCTGTCAGGCATAGGGGGTATAGCTCAGTGGTAGAGCATTTGACTGCAGATCAAGAGGTCCCCAGTTCAAATCTGGATGCCCCCTTTGTAAGTCTACTTGCCTTCAGAATGGTATGTTTGCAATACTGTGAGAACTACAGTGGCCGTGATCGTATAGTGGTTAGTACTCTGCGTTGTGGCCGCAGCGACCCCGGTTCGAATCCGGGTCACGGCAGCAGTTCCAGTTGTTTTTTATGTTTTTGCTTCAACCTACCTAATGCATTTTTAGTTCATTTTCTACAGTTTAAAAGCTGCTGCAAAAACGCAGGGTTAGTGGCGCAATGGATAACGCATCTGACTACGGATCAGAAGATTCCAGGTTCGACTCCTGGCTAGCTCGTCTCACTTTAGTAAATCACTTGTTCCTCATTTCCTAATGTACTTCTCAAAAAACTGTCCGTCGAAGTACACCTGGAATGAGGGATGGACATAATGATGGGTCAATGGGCTTTCAACATTTCCAACAGTACTTCTCAACAAACAGTGCATCAAAGTCAATGAACATTTGAAACGATTAACAACACTATTATGGCCCTTCAACATGAAACCAAGCGAATGTGAAGTATTTCGTTTTTAGCCTACGTGGGCGTTTGACTTCCGGTCATTTGAGCTTTACAGTAATGCCCAGCCTATCAGTACGTGTCTGAACTCTGTCAGGCATAGGGGGTATAGCTCAGTGGTAGAGCATTTGACTGCAGATCAAGAGGTCCCCAGTTCAAATCTGGATGCCCCCTTTGTAAGTCTACTTGCCTTCAGAATGGTATGTTTGCAATACTGTGAGAACTACAGTGGCCGTGATCGTATAGTGGTTAGTACTCTGCGTTGTGGCCGCAGCGAACCCCGGTTCGAATCCGGGTCACGGCAGCAGTTCTAGTTGTTTTTTATGTTTTTGCTTCAACCTACCTACTGCATTTTTAGTTCATTTTCTACAGTTTAAAAGCTGCTGCAAAAACGCAGGGTTAGTGGCGCAATGGATAACGCATCTGACTACGGATCAGAAGATTCCAGGTTCGACTCCTGGCTAGCTCGTCTCACTTTAGTAAATCACTTGTTCCTCATTTCCTAATGTACTTCTCAAAAAACTGTCCGTCGAAGTACACCTGGAATGAGGGATGGACATAATGATGGGTCAATGGGCTTTCAACATTTCCAACAGTACTTCTCAACAAACAGTGCATCAAAGTCAATGAACATTTGAAACGATTAACAACACTATTATGGCCCTTCAACATGAAACCAAGCGAATGTGAAGTATTTCGTTTTTAGCCTACGTGGGCGTTTGACTTCTGGTCATTTGAGCTTTACAGTAATGCCCAGCCTATCAGTACGTGTCTGAACTCTGTCAGTCATAGGGGGTATAGCTCAGTGGTAGAGCATTTGACTGCAGATCAAGAGGTCCCCAGTTCAAATCTGGGTGCCCCCTTTGTAAGTGTACTTGCCTTCAGAATGGTATGTTTGCAATACTGTGAGAACTACAGTGGCCGTGATCGTATAGTGGTTAGTACTCTGCGTTGTGGCCGCAGCGACCCCGGTTCGAATCCGGGTCACGGCAGCAGTTCCAGTTGTTTTTTATGTTTTTGCTTCAACCTACCTACTGCATTTTTAGTTCATTTTCTACAGTTTAAAAGCTGCTGCAAAAACGCAGGGTTAGTGGCGCAATGGATAACGCATCTGACTACGGATCAGAAGATTCCAGGTTCGACTCCTGGCTAGCTCGTCTCACTTTAGTAAATCACTTGTTCCTCATTTCCTAATGTACTTCTCAAAAAACTGTCCGTCGAAGTACACCTGGAATGAGGGATGGACATAATGATGGGTCAATGGGCTTTCAACATTTCCAACAGTACTTCTCAACAAACAGTGCATCAAAGTCAATGAACATTTGAAACGATTAACAACACTATTATGGCCCTTCAACATGAAACCAAGCGAATGTGAAGTATTTCGTTTTTAGCCTACGTGGGCGTTTGACTTCCGGTCATTTGAGCTTTACAGTAATGCCCAGCCTATCAGTACGTGTCTGAACTCTGTCAGGCATAGGGGGTATAGCTCAGTGGTAGAGCATTTGACTGCAGATCAAGAGGTCCCCAGTTCAAATCTGGATGCCCCCTTTGTAAGTCTACTTGCCTTCAGAATGGTATGTTTGCAATACTGTGAGAACTACAGTGGCCGTGATCGTATAGTGGTTAGTACTCTGCGTTGTGGCCGCAGCGACCCCGGTTCGAATCCGGGTCACGGCAGCAGTTCTAGTCGTTTTTTTATGTTTTTGCTTCAACCTACCTACTGCATTTTTAGTTCATTTTCTACAGTTTAAAAGCTGCTGCAAAAACACAGGGTTAGTGGCGCAATGGATAACGCGTCTGACTACGGATCAGAAGATTCCAGGTTCGACTCCTGGCTAGCTCGTCTCACTTTAGTAAATCACTTGTTCCTCATTTCCTAATGTACTTCTCCAAAAACTGTCCGTCAAAGTACACCTGGAATGAGGGATCGACATAATGATGGGTCAATGGGCTTTCAACATTTCCAACAGTACTTCTCAACAAACAGTGCATCAAAGTCAATGAACATTTGAAACGATTAACAACACTATTATGGCCCTTCAACATGAAACCAAGCGAATGTGAAGTATTTCGTTTTTAGCCTACGTGGGCGTTTGACTTCCGATCATTTGAGCTTTACAGTAATGCCCAGCCTATCAGTACGTGTCTGAACTCTGTCAGTCATAGGGGGTATAGCTCAGTGGTAGAGCATTTGACTGCAGATCAAGAGGTCCCCAGTTCAAATCTGGGTGCCCCCTTTGTAAGTGTACTTACATCATACATACATGTACTTACATCATGTACTTACATTTTGACATCAAAATCTCCAACTCTCACCGTGTCTCCTTCCTGAGTCGGTGACTCCCAATGCATCCCAACACACAGAAGTTTCCTCCACAAATTGGCACTGTCGGCAGGATACCAACAAATCTTCAGAACTGGTAAGTGTGATTTCAAATCTACATTTGGACATTGCCTTACCAGAATCTGTGATTGATGGTATCCTAAAATTATCTGTGAAGCTGAGCGGCTGTGTTTCGCTTTGGTTAATGAACATTTGGGGCTGGAAACCCCAGGGGATCATCCAGGGACTCTGTCCTGGCTGATTTCCTCTGTGTGTGCTGCTCGGGACGTATGTGCCATACAGGCATACACGGAGATGTTTAAAAAGACCTTAATGAGGGCAGCAGTAAAGTGGAACTTCTGTGTGAAATCAAAATAGAGATTTGTAATGAACAAATCGCCGAGATTCCGGGGGTTTCAGCGGCCAACACTAGCAGTTAACACAAGCAGCCAGAGATATTACCCCCAGCGCCTCTAAAAAAAACACGGCTCCAGCTTGCGGCTCCGGGGGGTGTGTGTAAAATACCTCCCCATATCTGCATGGGCTGGTGAAGTGGACTCAGAGGGAGAAAGTCACAGCTTTTGTCTATAGCTTTAACTCACACCACCGCCGTCTCTATTAAAAAACGAGATGGTTTAAAAGCACTCTCGTGGCTTGTGGCCGTTTACGACGTGCTGGCAAGTGCGAGGTGCGTGCATTACCTGATGCGCCACAGTTCCCTACATTGCTGGAGGAACTGGTGCCGGTCCGGGGTGCATACATCAAATTATAGGCTAATTGATCATGGGTGGGCAGTGGCATGCAAGTGTAGAACAAAACTGTGTTTCATCGTTGTGATGAACATGATGGCGTGTGTATAGGCTGGTCGAGTAGGACTACAGTTAACTGTGTAGTTTCGGATAGAAAGGGTAGCGGAGAAAAAAAGTCTATGCGCTCCAGATCGGGGGGGCATAGCACCACTAGAACAGGGTAGTGGGGTCGCAAGAGGATAAGCTAGTTATTGCTCTTGGACGGTCTTCAGGCACCGATCTAGGACTTGTATACAAGGGTGGGAGCGTGAGTCAAGGTGCCCCACTGGGTTCCCCATAAAGGGAGAGATAATTCCCTACCCCCTCTGAAACCTCTTTAATCCGGACTAAATTGAGCTGGATGAGCTGTTGCTGACGCACTGGTGTTTATTACGAGTTCATCATGTTTGTTTGTCTGATTGTTTGTATCAGGGGTCTATATTGGTTTGTCTAACCGCCGTCTTGTGCATGTTTTGTAACAACTAATAATGAATCAGTCCATAGCCAGGGTAAAATAAACTAAGCTTTAGTTAACTCACCAAAAGTAAATGACTGGAGAAAAATAAATAATATATAAATGTAAAGCAAAATTCTGGTAGTATAGATGTGCTGCAAAATGAAAATAAATAGCAAAAGAGTGTTTTATGTCCTGCATCTGAGTGTGCAGAGGAAATGTAAACAAGAAGCACACTGTTCAGGGTGTGCGCTGTAGGTGTAAGAAGAAAATACGATTATATTACTTTAAGAATACATTTTAAATTGTATTGCTGTTATGTTAAGATATGTTTGTGACTTTTATAAACCCTATGCCCCGTCCTGCACCCCGAGACCCTGAGAGGCATCACTGCTAGTCGTAAACAACCTGCCTGAGGAGGTCAGGGTTGCAAAATCTGTCTGCTGTTTTAGGTCAATGTTGTATTACTTGTTTCATTTATTCTTAAATCTATGTATTGTATGGTAATAATGAAAAAAACGTAATGTATTGAACACATTCCGAAACAAAGCTGATAAGACAGAACTAGACTCAGACATAATACAAATTATTGTTGAAACATTTTGCCTGTTGCTGCAAAATGGAAACTTTGTTGATTATCTGTTCCAACTGGCCACTGGAATCAGATAATTAATATAAGTTGAAGTTTTAATTACAGTTTTAAATATAGTTTAACATTCTTTATTAAACTGCTTCAAATGATTTCTGGTATCAACCAATTGGTCTCCATAGACATTACTACAATTATAATAGTTGTTAAACTACTGACACGTTTTCTGAAACCGAGCTTATGAACAAAAGAGTAAAGGTCGCTGGTTAAGCCAGGATCAATATATTTGTTGACGTTTTCATTACAGTTTGCATAATAAATGTGTTAAATGAATTGAGCAATTCTTTAAAAAGTATAATGTTGCAATCTCTTTACAATAAGTAATTAGTTAAAAAAATAGATGTTGTTTTCCAAGGGCCTCTCCTTCACAGCCCTACACTTTAAATCATGAGACTTTCAAATCATAACAGACAGAGATCGGTATCACTTTGTGTTGCAAGCCAAATCCATGTAAAGGTTCTACTTGAGCCCAATTTAAATACCATAAAGAAAGTATTGAACCCAGCTCAAGCTAAATGTCAAATGTATTTAATTAATGTACAAGTGTTTTGATGTATTTAAAATGTTCCAGTCTAGCTTCTTTCGAGTTCAGTCTAAGCAACAAATTGTTTCTCATAACATTCTCACTGCTGTCCCAAATGTGTTAACCTTGGGCAGACAAGCTGTTCACACACCCACACACTTTGGATAAGTAGTCACCTTATCCACATTGTAAATGGTTGCCTTCTTTAAAGTTATTAGTAATTTAAGATTAATTATTAATTTAAATGTGGTACATAAGATAAAATAAATAAAATAACTTGACTTGATCATTTTGTTCACAACATTAGACCTGTCCTCTAATCTCTACTAGAATAAGATACGTGTGCATGTTTGGATGTTTTAACACTCCTGTAATGTACCTAATCTTGATATCCTTTTCATTACAGAGCTGGGGAAATGGTGTATTGATTAGATTCTGATCCGTGCACGTCCAATTTTGACTGACTTTAGTTCTAATGTTAATGTTAATTTGACTTCAACCCATAAGTAATTATTTAAATTAACTCTAAATTTCACATGATGAGGGATAAGGGAATGCTCTGGTTTTTGGACAAAATTAACATGGGATCACTCCCGTCACCGGACGTACTTCGTCTCACTGGAATAGTAACGGTCATAGTGAATATAAAATCGTCCCCATGTATCCGGCCAATGACGGGAGAGTTTTGAAAGAGACAAAACACTGTTCCATACATTTAAAAACACTTAAACAATTAAACAATGTTTACCCCAGGATTCAGGCCTCTTCCCTGGCTTGTAAAGTGCAGTTATGCGCCTTGGAGGTATTGCACTATTTACAAAATGTATACCCAGGATTCTGGCCCCTTCCCTGGCTTGTAAAGTGCAGTTATGCGCCCTGGAGATATTATACTATTTCAAACAACTTTTCCCCTCCTTTCAAACACTTATTCCTGGGTACAAGTGTTATATTTCTTCCCCCTGGGTGTGTGTGAGACAAGTGAAGTGAGTCAGCCTGCCAACAAGCAGCAGTGTGCTGTCATTTCAAACATGTTACCCCACTGTTTAACACACTTTTACCTGTGTTTTGAAGACTCTTTCCTGGGTCATTGTGTGCTCTTTCACCCCCCTGGGTGTGTGTGAGACAAGTGAAGTGAGTCAGCCTGCCAACAAGCAGCAGTGTGCTGTCATTTGAAACATGTTACCCCACTGTTTAACACACTTTTACCTGTGTTTTGAAGACTCTTTCCTGGGTCAATGTGTGCTCTTTCACCCCCCTGGGTGTGTGTGAGACAAGTGAAGTGAGTCAGCCTGCCAACAAGCAGCAGTGTGCTGTCATTTCAAACATGTTACCCCACTGTTTAACACACTTTTACCTGTGTTTTGAAGACTCTTTCCTGGGTCATTGTGTGCTCTTTCACCCCCCTGGGTGTGTGTGAGACAAGTGAAGTGAGTCAGCCTGCCAACAAGCAGCAGTGTGCTGTCATTTGAAACATGTTACCCCACTGTTTAATACACTTTTACCTGTGTTTTGAAGACTCTTTCCTGGGTCATTGTGTGCTCTTTCACCCCCCTGGGTGTGTGTGAGACAAGTGAAGTGAGTCAGCCTGCCAACAAGCAGCAGTGTGCTGTCATTTCAAACATGTTACCCCACTGTTTAACACACTTTTACCTGTGTTTTGAAGACTCTTTCCTGGGTCATTGTGTGCTCTTTCACCCCCCTGGGTGTGTGTGAGACAAGTGAAGTGAGTCAGCCTGCCAACAAGCAGCAGTGTGCTGTCATTTCAAACATGTTACCCCACTGTTTAACACACTTTTACCTGTGTTTTGAGGACTCTTTCCTGGGTCAATGTGTGCTCTTTCACCCCCCCTGGGTGTGTGTGAGACAAGTGAAGTGAGTCAGCCTGCCAACAAGCAGCAGTGTGCTGTCATTTGAAACATGTTCCCCGACCTTTTAACACACTTTTTACCCATGTTATGCGTCCTGGAGGTATCAGCCTATTTTAAACAACTTTTCCCCGCCTTTCAAACACTTATTCCGGGGTTTTAGTCAGTCATTTTGCGAGATATCATTTAACATTGACAGTCTCCTGAAAAAGCACATATTCTGTGCATTTTCAGGAGAGCGTCTATGTTAAATGATTTCGTCTCTGGATTTCTCTTCCAGACATTTAAAAATACTTTCCCAGACAATTTAAACATTATTTCTGGCTTGTAAAGTGCAGTTATGCGCCCTGGAGATATTATACTATTTCAAACAACTTTTCCCCACCTTTCAAACACTTATTCCTGGGTACAAGTGTTATCTTTCCCCCCCTGGGTGTGTGTGAGACAAGTGAACTGAGTCAGCCTGCCAACAAGCAGCAGTGTGCTGTCATTTGAAACATGTTACCCCACTGTTTGACACACCTTTAGCCACGTTTCAAGCACTTACTGCTGGGTCAATGTGTGCTCCAATGTGTCCTCTTTCACCCCCCTGGGTGTGTGTGAGACAAGTGAAGTGAGTGCAAGGTTATGGAAGTCCCACTGTTGGGGACTGCTGCTGGAGGTCTATAGTCCGTCCTTGGGGGCTCTGTGAGCGGGCTAGAAAGGTGACCTCTCTGGGTGATTTAGTCAGTTTATGGAGCTTAGCCCACAAATCCTGGATGATCCAGGCCGAATTTGGGTGCTCATAGGCGGACATCGAAGCACCATAAAAACCACCCCCCTTGTAGAGTCACCAGGGGCACGAGAATACCCTCCACAGAAGGGGTGGTGGTGCGTGAAGAAGGCCGAATATGGATGCTGATGGGCGGACACAGAAGCACCATAAAACCACCCCCTTGTAAGACCACCAGGGGCACGAGAATACCCTCCACAGAAGGGGGGGTGATGCCGTGAAGAAGGCCGAATATGGATGCTGATGGGCGGACACAGAAGCACCATAAAACCACCCCCTTGTAAGACCACCAAGGGCACGAGAATACCCTCCACAGAAGGGGGGGTGATGCCGTGAAGAAGGCCGAATATGGATGCTGATGGGCGGACATCGAAGCACCATAAAAACCACCCCCCTTGTAGAGTCACCAGGGGCACGAGAATACCCTCCACAGAAGGGGTGGTGGTGCGTCAAGAAGGCCGAATTTGGGTGCTCATAGGCGGCCTGCTGCAGTCATTTTCAGGCTCCTCTCCACAATTGTCCCCCTAAAATGATTTAAAATCATTATTTTTGCATTTAAATGCATTTATTCTATCATTTATATGGTCCCCCAACACAATGCACATAGTCTGGAGCTCACTGGGGTCCTGCATATAATTTAATCAGGCGTTTTAACACTTTTTCCCATGAAAATGATTTTTAATCACTATCATGGGGCTATGAAAATAAAATTCCGGGTAATGCAGAGCACAAGTGCACCTTTTACTATTTAAATGTATTTGTATTATATATATTTGGGCTAGAAAGGTGACCTCTCTGGGTGATTTAGTCAGTTTATGGAGCTTAGCCCACAAATCCTGGATGATTTAGGCCGAATTTGGGTGCTCATAGGCGGCCTGCCAGGCGCCCCCACCCGTGGAAAGCAAAAAAAAGTGAAGAAAACGCTTAATTATATCTTAAAATAATCAAAAATGAAGTTTTGAAAAATTGTCAAAAAAATGACAGAGTGCCAACGGGAGAAGGGGCCAGACTATTGGCGCTTCGGGCCGATTTTTCCCCTTCTCCGATGGTTGGTACAACGGAGAAGGGGAAAAAGTCCCTGGGCTTCATTTCCACTTCTCTGTCAAAAAGATTCATCCATACTTTTCAAACTACCGTCTGCACGAAATCGGAAACCCAGTTTTTGGGTGCACTCAGAAAAATAACGGCTGTTGCAAATCATGGAAGAATGTATCCGCTCACCAAGCACTCTGAGTGGGCCTAATTTTGTGGCGCAAGGACCCCCCAGCCTGGTTCTCTCAATACTTTAAGTTTGACATGGAGGAATGCGAGGGCACTTTGCAGGTGACTCTACCCGATTATGAGACACTATTTTGGGGCGTATTTTTTACATTTCTCTGGTTCTCAAAATAGTTTAAGTTCAACATTTTGAGCCATGGAGGAATGCGAGGGCACTTTCCAGGTGACTCTACCCGATTATGAGGCACTATTTTGGGGTATAATTTTTACATTTTGACCCCTTTGCCCGGTTATCACCAAAGTTGAGTTGGATGATTTCGACCATGGAGGAATGTCAGGGGAGTCCGCGGGGGACTCCTGCGGGGTCATGAGGCACTATTTTCGGACACTTTTTTCCCATTTTCCCCCCTTTTGCCTGGTTCTTTTTATTTTTATTTTTTTTTCCTGTTTTGGCCCGTTTGACCCGGTTCCTTCTGCCGGGGCACTGCCCGGTCCCGGGTGCCCCCCAAGGGCTCGCGTAAAGCCGTTTCACCCCCCACATTGACGGATTTTGACCATTTTTGGCCGGCTCTCACAAAAGTTGAGTTTGTTGATTTTGACCATGGAGGAATGTCAGGGGAGTCCGCGGGGGACTCCTGCGGGGTCATGAGGCACTATTTTCGGACACTTTTTTCCCATTTTCCCCCCTTTTGCCTGGTTCTTTTTATTTTTATTTTTTTTCCTGTTTTGGCCCGTTTGACCCGGTTCCTTCTGCCGGGGGCACTGCCCGGTCCCGGGTGCCCCCCCAGGGCTCGCGTACAGCCGTTTCACCCCCCACATTGACGGATTTTGACCCCTTTGCCCGGTTCTCACCAAAGTTGAGTGTGATGATTGCTGAGTCATGATGCACTATTTTGGGGTACATTTCCCCCATTATCAACACGGACTAGAGATGTCTCGGAGATGGCTCGGAGCCCACACCCTGGTTCTATGTAACCCTGGAGGAATGTCACATGAGTCGACAGGGGACTGCTGCTGGCTAATGAAGGACTATTTTGGGGTACATTTCCCCCATTATCAACACGGACTAGAGATGTCTCGGAGATGGCTCGGAGCCCACACCCTGGTTCTATGTAACCCTGGAGGAATGTCACATGAGTCGACAGGGGACTGCTGCTGGCTAATGAAGGACTATTTTGGGGTACATTTCCCCCATTATCAACACGGACTAGAGATGTCTCGGAGATGGCTCGGAGCCCACACCCTGGTTCTATGTAACCCTGGAGGAATGTCACATGAGTCGACAGGGGACTGCTGCTGGCTAATGAAGGACTATTTTGGGGTACATTTCCCCCATTATCAACACGGACTAGAGATGTCTCGGAGATGGCTTGGAGCCCACACCCTGGTTCTATGTAACCCTGGAGGAATGTCACATGAGTCGACAGGGGACTGCTGCTGGCTAATGAAGGACTATTTTGGGGTACATTTCCCCCATTATCAACACGGACTAGAGATGGCTCGGAGCCCAAACCCTGGTTCTATGTAACCCTGGAGGAATGTCACATGAGTCGACAGGGGACTGCTGCTGGCTAATGAAGGACTATTTTGGGGTACATTTCCCCCATTATCAACACGGACTAGAGATGTCTCGGAGATGGCTCGGAGCCCACACCCTGGTTCTATGTAACCCTGGAGGAATGTCACATGAGTCGACAGGGACTGCTGCTGGCTAATGAAGGACTATTTTGGGGTACATTTCCCCCATTATCAACACGGACTAGAGATGTCTCGGAGATGGCTCGGAGCCCACACCCTGGTTCTATGTAACCCTGGAGGAATGTCACATGAGTCGACAGGGGACTGCTGCTGGCTAATGAAGCACTATTTCCGGGTACTTTTTTTTCATTTTCACCCAAATTTCCCTGGATGAAATATTTTTTAGTTTTTTTTAGTTTTTAGCCCAGTTTTGGCCACAGCGTTGCCTGGAGGATAGGACCGAGATATGACAGACTCTCTGGCCGCCTCACAAGTCACTATTGTCGGACACTTTCTTTGCTTTACCCCGGTTCTATCACTCTTTCCTCCTTTGACCATACAACCCGTTTCCTGCTGGGGTGGTGCCTGGTTCCGGGGTACCCCAAACCCTCTCATGGTCGGGGCACCATGTATTGATGCATCGGACCCAATGTTGCCATCACCAGCCCCGCGTTGGTGCGGAAGTGGGACCATCTGACCCGGTGGTAACCCAATACTTCCCTTCGTCCATGCACCATGAATTGATGCATCGGACCCAGTGTCGCAACCACCGCTCACGCTAACGCATATAAACGGATAACTATAACATAATTTTGATCAAATTCATTATGTGTGTTTCAGGAAGGATGTCATCTGAATGCCCGGTGTGCAGACTCTTCTATCTGGCATTGAACAAACACCTTAAGCACAAGCATGCAGTGCGGAACTTGGAGGAGAGGGGAATCCTCCTGAAAATAGCCAGTGGAAGGATAAATGTTCGGACCAAACCCTGTCCCATCGCTGGGTGTTCGTACGCTGGGAAGAGACTGGACCGTCATGTAAAACATGACCACCCTGAGTTGTCCCGACATGAGGCACATCAGGTCATGGCAAGGCTGAAGCATAGTGTGGCACTGCAGTTGCTCCATGACCTCCGTGAGACTAACCCCATCATTGGAATGGCTACATCATTGGATATAGACAATGAGGAGGAATACCCCGGGCACCCTCCACCCTTCTCCCCACATACCGAGTGTGACAACGAGGACTGCAGGCAGGTGATGCTGGAAAATGTGGCATTGAGGGCTCAGAAGGATGCCCTCAATGATGAGGTGAAGACCCTGCGCTCCAGGCTGAAAAAGGAGCTAAAACCCAGGAAGCAGAGTGCTGCTGTTCTTGAGGAAGAGGACGAATGTATACGATTTAAGGGCCTGGCAATCCCAAGTACCTCCGGCATAAACACAGTAGCCTCAGGCAGCAATACCCCTGTGAAGAGCCCGGTGAAGACTGTCATGCAGTCCCCAGTAACCTCCGGTAGCGAGACCCCTGTGAGGAGCCCGGTGAAGACTGTCATGCTTGCAGTAGCCTCCGGTGGGAAGAGACCGGTCAAGAACCCTGTGAAGAGCCCAGTGAAGACTGTCATGCTTGCAGTAGCCTCCGGTGGAAAGAGACCGGTCAAGAACCCTGTGAAGAGCCCAGTGAAGACTGTCATATTACCAGTTTCCTCCGGTAGCGAGACCCCTGGGAAGAGCCCGGTGAAGACTGTCATGTTTGCAGTAGCCTCCGGTAGCGAGACCCCTGTGAAGACCCCGGTGAAGACTGTCATGTTTGCAGTAGCCTCCGGTAGCGAGACCCCTGTGAAGACCCCGGTGGAAACTGTCATGTTTGCAGTAGCCTCCGGTAGCGAGACCCCTGTGAAGACCCCGGTGAAAACTGTCATGTTTGCAGTAGCCTCCGGTAGCGAGACCCCTGTGAAGACCCCGGTGGAAACTGTCATGTTTGCAGTAGCCTCCGGTAGCGAGACCCTGTGAAGACCCCGGTGGAAACTGTCATGTTTGCAGTAGCCTCCGGTAGCGAGACCCCTGTGAAGCCCCCGGTGGAAACTGTCATGTTTGCAGTAGCCTCCGGTAGCGAGACACCTGTGAAGACCCCGGTGGAAACTGTCATGTTTGCAGTAGCCTCCGGTAGCGAGACCCCTGTGAAGACCCCGGTGGAAACTGTCATGTTTGCAGTAGCCGGTAGCGAGGACCCCTGT
>NW_022987975.1:20000-57485 GCF_902827165.1 Trematomus bernacchii | reverse complement strand
CACTAAGGCGTTACACACTGGCAGCATCCTCTGGCAGGAAGTGAGAGGACTGATGATCCCTCGCTTTATCTGCTCTCTTTCCTCCGTACAGAGAAATGTCAGTTCTGTACAAATTTGTCACTACTTTATGCTAGTTTGCTGCATTCACATTTTGCAGGGTCTTTATAATAATGAAATATAGCGTGACACATTGCGATAGTTCAGCTGCACTCGTCACTATGCCTTATGTCATTTGATGTTGTCTGAGAATCTGTAACAGCTGTCTCAGTGTTTCATTTCCAAACTGTGAGTACTTACAGACATGCCGTTATTATGAGGAGTGAAATATTTTAGTGCCGTGTGCACGCTACCCTGGGAAACAGAGAGGCGGCTAAATGACAGACATAAACATGTAAACAAAGTCATTCACCCGTCAGTAATCTAATAGTATATTGATGCTAATTTCTCTGCAGATACAGATACTTTCATTTTTTCCATAACAAAGAATTTTTGAAAGATAATGTTACAAACGCCTTTAATAATACGATTTCTTTGTAGTCTATCAACAATCAGTGGTGGTGTTTGACTTCTGCCTGTGTTTTCAAATGTATTATTACCCATCATTCTATTCATTTTGCTTTTGATGTCTGTATTAATATGGAATCTAATTAGTAGGATAATAAAACATGTTTAATGGCATTACATGACATTCAGTTATTCAAATGTTTCAAAATGTAGCATGGCCATTGGTGTATCCTATAAGAGCCAGAGTGATAGACCTCCTCTCTTTCAGGACTCCAGCTTCACATCATAGTCCCAGTTTAGATCGGAAATTAATCTGTCTCTACCACCCTTCCTGTTTCTCCCTCCATTTTTGTTTTCTCCTTCCTTTTCCCTTCTTGCTCTCTCTCTCTCTCTCTCTCTCTCTCTCTCTCCTTCCTAATCAACCTCTCATTACTTCCATCATGCTTCCTCTTTTCTGCCCAGATCTATTATTTCCTCTCACCAGCCTCCAAACCCAGAGCCAGGAGGCAAGCTGCCAACCTGACCCCCCCCCCCCCCCCCCCCGCCCCCCCCTGAGGAGGTGTAAACAAAGACATTGGATAGAGCAGAGAGACAGAAGAAAGAGGGATGTCTTATACGATCCATTTATGACCTTACTTGTGTTTGAGTTTTGAATCGTTTTAAGGAAATGGGGAGTGTGGAGTAGAAGGTCATTGGAGAAAGAAAACCCAAAAGACTAGGAGAGTATTATAACATGAATACAGGGCTGAAGTCACCAAGATTCAACAAGTCATTGACTTTCACGGGTGTCAATCCATTTGCAACGTTACATTACATTGTTTACATTATCCAAGCCACTTACAATAAGTACATAGACCATGAAAATACTCAAAAGTAAGAATGCTCCAAGCACATTAAAATATATAAAATACTGGATGAGGTGCAGTCAAACAGATGGGTTTTCACTCTGCAACTGAAGATGTTGTGTAAGCACTTCAAAGTCATTTAAAAATGGACCTGGGGTATTGGTTTATTATAGAATATATGCAGGAACAAGTCAAACAAAATTCAATTGAACTTGCATAGCCTTTTAGATAAACTCAGCTCAATAGACATCGTCAAATTATGAGTAGCAAGTAAGCGTGTCAGTGAACGAAAAAACTATGACTGATAGCAGCGCCTTCAATTACCTCTGAAGCACTATTAAAAATGGTAACAAGAGAAGAGGGAGAGGGGTCGTATTTCCTGCTGTCAAGATATCTTTAGAGGGGACATCCCGGAGGAATGCCGGAGGTGTGTATGTGTGTGTCTGTGTGTGTGTGTGTGTGTATGTGTGTGTGTGTGGCAAGAGAGACAGCTGAGAAAGAAATGATTAAGCAAAGTCTGGACATAAGACTCCATAAGACGAGGACTCGCACTCCTCCGGTGATGACAGCAGCATTTAGGAAGTGGCTTGTATCTGCTGCAGGACTACAGTCATCACACTCAAGAACACCGCATTGAAGATTATTTCCGCCTATGGTGTGTAATTCTTTGCCTCAGAGGACATCCGTGTTAACTAATCCATGTTGGCAGGGATCCATCTTTAAGGTCCAGTCCGAAAAAAACAACAATTGTGATTCAGAAAAATATGACATAAGCTTCTGCAGATACATTTCGATCGCAGATGCCCTGATTATTCGGACCTTGAGATTAGTAACTTCTGGTCATAACTACACAGATGTTTCGGGGATGTTGTGTACAGCTGCAAATGGAGAAGAAAAGCCAGAAAAGATCCTAAATATAATCCTCTTGTCATAGTAGTCTGAACAGAAATTAATTTAATCCAGAAGAATGGAACTACGGGGGATAATGGAAAAATGTTTATCCTACTTATTTGATGAAAACATCTACAGTACTGGTAGTTGTAGATCCTACTCTTGTCCAGTCACCACCTAGTTAACATTTAGTACACAAGACACTCATTGTTTTCAAACCTGTTAAACTTTTCTAGGGGGCACAGTCATTTATTTTAATTCAAATAAACACAAAAACAAAGTAAACCCTCAGAAATTATTAAAAAGTGAAAAATGGCAAATTCCAGAGATGCTCAAAAGGTTTGCTATTCTAGTTGAGTTGCTGATCTTTGACTGCGATCTTTGCTCAGACGAGTTCAGGCCAGTCCTGTTTTGCATTAAAGGTCCTTTGTGTAGTCCAGTTGGTATCCAGAGATTATCCACTACCCAGATAGCATTAGAGGGATTATTCGGTCACTCTGTGCCAACACGTCTATTCTGTTAATGAGGACACGAGAGAGCGGCAGCATGGACACGGGTCACCGGCTGATAATAACAGGGACGCACACTGGGTTCAGTCCACCTGAGGGGACCATATGTCTCATGTTTTCTCAACCTACACAAACTACTTTTACTTCTTATTCATGTCCAAAGACGGACTGAAATACATGTCTTCTTCAATTCTAATCACTATTAGCCTAATTCTTTGAGGTAACTCTATAAAAAGTGTCTTATTTATTTAATTATTGGTAAATGTTACACACAGAACCTTTAATAATTTGCACAAACCCAAAAACCGACACCAGAAACAAACTTGCATCGACTCATTTCTGCTAGATAATATTGATCGAATAGCATATTTTTACTAATTACAAAGTTGTTTCCATTCTCTTTCACCGTCCCTCAAGTTAGTAATCATCTGGGTCATTGAGTGTATCTGAGTCTGTATCTGTAGTAACCACCTGCTTTTAAACCAACCACACACACACACCACACACACACACACACACACACACACACACACACACACACACACACACACAACACCACACACACACACACACACACCACACACACACACACACACACACACACACACACACCACACACACACACACCCACACACCACACACACACACCACACACAACACACACAACCACACACACACAACACACACACACACACACCCACACACACACCACACACACACACACACACACACACACACACACACACACACACACACACACACACACACACACACACACACACACACACACACAGCACTTCTATTGTACATTGCAGTGTCATGGCAAAGCAATACAAAGCAACACAAACATGCACTCACGTGATAGTTGAGTTTCATCGGGGGGAAAAAATAGGTAATTCTGTCAATCCAACTGAAGAGACATCGGAAACGGAGATTGTTTTACTAATATCTTTGAATGTAGAAAAGTTGGTCGTATCCATCAGTAAGTCATCCACTAAAAAATTGCAGTTTACAACAAAACACTAAAGGGGCTGATACTATATTCAAATGTGTGTATTTTCCCTATTTGGAAAGCTTCCCAGAGGCTTTACAGTCACAGTTGGCTTTATAATGATATTGAACACATTTAGTGGTGATTGCACGGATGTTTGTTTCTCAACACTTCTCTGAGTTGACCTTTGAAGCTATTGAGAGTGGGGCAATCCCGTATCTCTTTGTGGAATAGCCTCCCAACTCAGAAACGGGATTGTCCCACTCTCAATAGCTTCAAAGGTCAACTCGAGAATGGTTGAGAAACAACCAGACGTGCGATCACCGCTAAATGCACTTTAACACAGGGGTATGCTCTCTTGCACTTACATGTCGTTGCTGCTATTGTATTACCATGTCATAAATACTTGTGTGTGCTGCTTTGCTCTCTTGCACTTTTTGCATATCATGTTTTGTTTCTATGTTTGTCAAATGTAAACTTCTTAAATGTGTTATGTGAGGGACTGCGGATGGAAATTAGCTCAAAGCTAAATCTGGCACTGTTACGCTTGATACATTGAATGTTTTAAGTGTTCATTAGTGTGCATTGTCCTGGCCAAATAAACCATTAAAAAAAAAAAAAATGAACAACTGATATGTTAAATCTGAAACTATAGTGACCAACGGCTTCTGTAACAGACAAATGGTTCATGTGTGTGTTCAGTATGATCAGATCACATCCTCCTGTCGTCTCTCTCTCTCAAGAACAACATTATGGGATTTTGTTGCTGCCGGGCCAAGCGGGTCACTAATGACCACATGGCCAATTAGTGAAGCTAGACAACAAGCAGATTCCCTCCTGCACAGCCGGGAACACAACAAGCATTCATCGGAATCAGTGAGAGGAAAACTATGAGGGGAATCTGTGCTGAGGGGCGGCAGCAGCAGATATAGATGTGTATCATGTGGGAAGCTTTCTGTCTGCACATATTTCTCCTTCACGGAGTGCTGTCTTTTCTGCTGCTGCTCAAATGATACTGCTCAATACAGAAGAGCAGAACATTATTCTATTCATAGTTTAGTCTCTGAAAGAACATTTGGAAAGATCTTTTAAGAGCTTGGTTTGTCCAATCAACGGTCAATTAAATCAGGGAAAATAAGTAAAGTTTCACGATTAGCAAATGCTTAGGTGTTTTTGCCTGATATATATAACTTAAAGAATGTACTGATTATCCATCATTATATTGTTTTCAATCACACAGATGTTATTCGATTAGTCGACTCATTGTAAATCAGAATGTTTGGTTATTCCGGGGAAATGGTTTTGTGACAGTTGCTCCAATATGAATACAAAAAGAAAGGTAACTAACAACATTTTTTTTTTAAAGTACAACTATTTGTATACACATAAGTTACAATGACTGAAAATGTAAAAATATATATATATCTTGTATTACAATATATAACATGTGTATTATAATATATATAGTGGTGTATTACCATTGATAACATACCAATGCAGCTGTTTTTTACATTTTACTCAAGTTAACAAACCTTGAATATTCAGGCAAACTTTTCTTTAGCTGGTTGTCGGGCAAAGATTTAAGTTTGAGTCACATTACGCTGAAGTTACTGTAACTGAATACAGAACATTCTCTGTGCATTTAAATTCTCGACAAGGCAGCCAGAGGTCAGGATCAGCTGTTCAGCAAAACACCCCTGGAGCGGCTTACTCATGGACACTACAGGGATGGATGTGTGTGTGTGTGTGTGTGTGTGTGTGTGTGTGTGTGAGAGTGTGAGTGTGAGTGTGAGCGTGTGTGGAGTTGGTGTGATGGGGTTTTGACCTAAGCTTCTACTGTGAAAGTGTGTTGATATGCAACATACATTTCATTTCTTTTTAAAACCTGTTTGTGTAAGAAGGAATACAGTGTTAATCTATCCGTAAGCCAAGTTGCGATAGTACCAGTGTGTGTGGTGTGTGGTGTGTGTGTGTGTGTGTGTGTGTGTGTGTGGCAGCGTGTGTGTGTGTGTGTGTGGAGGCAGGAGTCACACTGAGTCAGTCACACACTGTCTGTGAATATTTAAAAAAGGCAGAACTAACATCACATGACAGGTCTGGCAGCCCGATTTAGCACATCATGGTAATGCGATGCATGTCAGAGAGTATGAGTGTACACCTGAGAGTGTGACATAAAGTGTGAAATGTAAAGTTTACATTCTCACGAACATCAGAACAGAACAACACCAAGGGAGAAGAGAACAGCTGGAGGTAGCAATACAATACGATGCAGTTTGTTTGCTAATCAATAAAAGCACATTGGATAACAGCAGATACGTTTGATAGATCAATGATCAGGGGATTGGCTTAGACAGCAAAGTGAACTGAATTTCCCGAGGGGATTAATAAACGATGTCTTCATCTTCTTAATGAACTAATTGACTCATGTACCAATTAAAGCATATGCTGTCTCAGCTCCACCACTATGACAACGTGCTACTACTGTTGTATACAGTATATTTATAAAATGAATACACAGGGTTTGGATTATAAAAATATAAAGCATTAGAAAATGTGACTTGTGGCTATGAAACATGTGCGGAAAACTTCTAGCGGCAAGAGACATGTGTAATGAAAACATCTCAGACACAACTAAAGCCAGCTCCATGATATAGCCCGCAGCAGGATCTCTAAAGGCCTACAGGAAGAATACTGAGTGCCTCTCACACTCATACATTACCACAGCAGAGCAAAAACAGGGCTGTTTACAAAAGTGCAGAGACCTTTGGATTCCTTCATAGTGCAGGAGCCACAGGGAACCCTGCAGGGAAACCCTTCATAAAGAGTCTATTAACACTGAATGCACTCCCATGAACCACAAGCATATTTCTGCTGCTGCTATGACAACATATTCCAAACAGGGACAAACTTTGCTATCAAACATGACCACAGGTAGGTTCAAATGTCACCTCTGCTGTATTGGGCTTAGCAAAAAAGTATCTTACCTTGGGAAGGTATGCAGCATTTGTATCCTGTCCACCATCTCGTGGCCCTCAGGGTGCACCGCGGCCACATGGGACCACATCCTCTCCCAGGTTACACTCTCAATGGGGAAACCAGTCCTGTTCACGTAGAAAAGAACCCCTCCATCCTTCTCCTCTTCCTCCCCAGGGGACCGGGAGCTGTTATTGGGGGGAGAGGCGGAGGGGTCCACCTGGGTGCTGCATCGGAGCAGGCAGTGAGAGCTGGAGTTTTGAGCGGCCATGCCTGCTCAGCTTGGCTGGAGAGGTGCCGGCCCGGCTCGGGGAGTTGGGTCCGGTCATTGATCCCAGGAGGAGGAGGAGGAAAAGTTAGGCAGGCTGTCCTCCTCCAGCTACAAGAGCTTCTTCTTGTCTGTCAAAGTTGGACAGTTCATGTTCATCTTCCACAGCAAACCTAGCAGGGTAAAAAAGAAATGCAAACCGTACCGTAACTAATTTAGCATTTTTAAACCAGATTTAAATGCAGTTCAAATGTCAATACTCCTTTCCAGGTGCATTTTTAGAACCTTAACACAAAAGATCAGTCCAGATATGTCCATAAAGGTGTGGTGATGTTTTAATAAGGTGCTTACACATGGTAGTTACCAACCAAGAAGATATGTGTCTTTCCTATCTAGAAAAAGAGAACGGATGGTGCTACAGTGGAGAATGAAGACTTGTCAAAATGATTTCTTATCCGGTTACAGATGAGAAATCCTCCCCGATGTAGAAGCATTGACCCAATAAGGATTTATATCATAAACCAAACCCTTCGCTACATGTTAAAAGCAAAACCAAAATAGTGAGTAGAGAAGTCATATGTCCATAATGACCCCAAGGAACACCATGTACCAACTCAGCACATTATGATGAAAAAAAACCTACGACATTTTGATAAAAGCAACACTGTGATTTACACAAGTTGCCAAGAGAGTATTAAATATGTAAAAGAAAGGAACTACATACCTTTATAAAAAGCGAACGAATGAAGGAATCCATTAATGAGTATCAAATACTTATGCTAGTTTAAATTACATTAAACTAAAGGCAAACACAAAACTTATAATAGAAGGAGAATGTTTTCAAAACGAAATAATGGGTAACGTTACCATAGCCACAAGTCAATAACAAAAACAAACATGTTCGTAGGAATATAACATTATTATTAAAGCATAACTATGAAATCTAACAAATAGTGTAGATATGTCCAAAATGACCCCAAGGAATACCCTGTACACACTTTGCACATAGTGATGAAAACAACCTACTCACATGATAAGCAACGCTGTGGTTCACACAAGTTACATAGAGTAACAAAGGTGTCAAATACACGAATAAGTCAACGAATATTATAAAAAATCAACAAGAAAATGAGTAGTATCAAACACATGCCTTTGAATGAATTTATATTACATTGAAAGAACAACTTTCAACAGGAGAGAAACATGTTTTCTAATGAGTTACGTTACTATAGGCACACGTGAGTAACAGAAACAGACATTTTTTTTTATTACCGTTATTCACCGAAATATTACTAATTCAAACGTACCGTATTTTCCCCTGGGGCTCCGATTTCAGATAATCCACAATCCCTCCGGTTTAAAAGGCATTTTATCCGAATAACAATCAGTGAGGCAAAGTATGTCCCATTCATTCCAAAGCGACAGGATGTAAAGTCTTGTTTTGGTCCAAGGCTTTGTAACTTCACTCCTTCTTGTTTGTGTCAAGCTAGCAGAAGCTAACAACCGTTGGGCTAGGAATACGGCAAAGTCCACTTCAAAATAAAAGCGGTACGTTTTCCGATCACGCTTATTTTAAGAACAAATACCACGACGCGTTGCAGCATACTCATACACATGTCATGTATTTGTTTATAAGAGTTTTACATGTATGAATACATGTTTCAAGCCCAGAATGTCATCCAAGTAAATCCTGTTCTCGTCGGAGTTTGTCTTATTTTGAAAATACCATCCAGTAGTTCTTCTGTTTCGCTAGCTAGCTAACAACACTGCGGGGGCCGTTGCCTCCCACCTCCCCATTCCGGGGGAAATGACCTCCTCTCTGCATTCCTCCCGTTAGCAGCCTCGGTATCTACCTCCAAAGAACATCAGGTTGCATGTTGTTGATTAAACAAAAGCTTCTTCAATCCCTCACATGATTAAATAATTGGGGATAACACGGACCTACTAGGTACCTTCTGTTCTTCCTCTCTCTCTCTGTTGCTCGTATCCCCAAAACCACGAACGTTCGGCGGCTCCTCATTGGTGGAGCTGACAAAGAGGGGCGGGCTTTGCGTTACGCTCTACGCTAATTGGAACCGACGACGCTCTCTGATTGGTTGGTTTGATGGACGAAGGCGTCAACAAGTGATTTATCTGCAACAAATGGGATTTTCTGCCCCTTGTTGCATCTGTTGATTTTTCACATTTTCAATTGTTCACATTTCACAGGTTACTTTTAGAAATATAATACAAATTATATATATAATTAACATTTATATATTACCATAGAGTCATTGTTAAAGCAAAAGTCAACCCACATACCCCACAAAATAAAAACATAACATTTGTTTTAATGGAATTTCATAAATAATATTAACGACATGATATTACATCGGGAGAAAATGTTTACTTATTTACATGTACAAGCAACTACAGGTGAAACATGCTTTTAAAAGTCACAAATAAATGAAAATATCTCTTAATTCTGGAACTACAAGGCAACAGGTGTATAATTTGCAGGACAATTCTTGCGGAAAGCAAGTATTGAGCATAATTTCAATACTGCAATTAATGGTTAAACATTTGACTCACAGTGTGGTACATATCCCATGGTTAACTTAGCGGACAAACCCCCCCTTCTGGACAAAACAGTTTTTACAGCACAGAAAAAAGGACACATACTAAGTTAGAGTATAAGCATTGGATATAAAATACTGAATAAGATTTGGAGGCATTGACAATTTCCCTACAATAAAATACATTGCCACTAAAGCAAATATAAAATGAGCGTATTCTGGTTAAATTCAACCCCACCTCACTCTGAGAATAAAAGCTGCCTTTTCATAAATGTTATGTATTATTTTGTGGGTTGTCGACTGTGGCATAGAGGGTATCTGCATCAGAGGGGGGAGCTTTCACCGTGCTGTAGGTCACTTGATCTTCACCAACCGGAAGCTAGAGGATGTAAAAGGAAAAGAGAACACACATTACAAAACAGGACATTACACACAACATGATGAAAGAAAACACCAACGTCTAATGAGGAAATACAGTCACAAAGAAACCCAAAACAACAAGCAATGGCTGGCAACTCCCAGATCAGACATTTCTAATAATTCTGTGGGTTTTAGGGGAAATTAGAGACTTTTTTTAACATTAAAAACATGACTTTCTATACCAACACGAATACAGACAGCTTACCTGATCTGACTGTTGGTATTCTTGGTGTGGCTGATGGAGGCGTAGAAAACACCATCTTCAGGTTCAGCCTACACAGAGAGGACAACATAATGATTGACATTTACAGGTGGATTTAACTGACTCACACTCACAACAATATTCCAGTCTATTTTATCACACTCACCATTTAAAGAGGACATATAATGCCCATCTTTAGGGTCATATCAGTATGTAGTGTCTCTACTTTAAAGAGTCCTCTCCTGCTGATGTTCAGGTGTATATCAGTATGTAGTGTCTCTACTTTAAAGAGTCCTCTCCTGCTGATGTTCAGGTGTATATCAGTATGTAGTGTCTTTACTTTAAAGAGTCCTCTCCTGCTGATGTTCAGGTGTATATCAGTATGTAGTGTCTTTACTTTAAAGAGTCCTCTCCTGCTGATGTTCAGGTGTATATCAGTAGTGTCTCTACTTTAAAGAGTCCTCTCCTGCTGATGTTCAGGTGGTATATCAGTATGTATTGTCTCTACTTTAAAGAGTCATCTCCTGCTGATGTTCAGGTGTATATCAGTATGTAGTGTCTCTACTTTAAAGAGTCCTCTCCTGCTGATGTTCAGGTGTATATCAGTATGTAGTGTCTCTACTTTAAAGAGTCCTCTCCTGCTGATGTTCAGGTGTATATCAGTATGTATTGTCTCTACTTTAAAGAGTCCTCTTGCTGATGTTCAGGTGTATATCAGTATGTATTGTCTCTACTTTAAAGAGTCCTCTCCTGCTGATGTTCAGGTGTATATCAGTATGTATTGTCTCTACTTAAAGAGTCATCTCTGCTGATGTTCAGGTGTATATCAGTATGTAGTGTCTCTACTTTAAAGAGTCCTCTCCTGCTGATGTTCAGGTGTATATCAGTATGTATTGTCTCTACTTTAAAGAGTCCTCTCCTGCTGATGTTCAGGTGTATATCAGTATGTAGTGACTCTACTTTAAAGAGTCCTCTCCTGCTGATGTTCAGGTGTATATCAGTATGTATTGTCTCTACTTTAAAGAGTCCTCTCCTGCTGATGTTCAGGTGTATATCAGTATGTAGTGACTCTACTTTAAAGAGTCCTCTCCTGCTGATGTTCAGGTGTATATCAGTATGTAGTGTCTCTACTTTAAAGAGTCCTCTCCTGCTGATGTTCAGGTGTATATCAGTATGTAGTGTCTCTACTGGGACATGTCTCCATACTTTAATGTTCAAAAAGCTCTTTTTCTCATACTGCCTGTGCTGCAGCACCTCTTTTCACCCTCTGTCTGAAACCAGAGCCCAGTCTGGCTCTGTTGTGATTGGTCCCTTAGAGATGTCCCCCCCCTTAGCCTATCACGTATAATGTTTTGGATACACTGGCTAATAAAAGCGCGAGTGTTACATAGTGATGTCACAATGTTCCTGAAGTTAACAAATGAGTCCTACTTTGGGATTGTAGCCTTTGCAGAACATTTAATTGGACAAAAAAACAATGTACCACACTACAGGAAAGAAAAAGAAAAAAAAAGCATAAAAGGGCCTCTTTAAAATTATATAAATTCTGGCAAGTATTTCAAGTTATTTTCAAATGATGTCAGAAAATGTTGAGTTTTTTCACGGTGTCTCGACCTCTGACACCCCTATGACATCATGTTCTCTTGTTAAGTCAAGGTACATCAACTAACTTCCCTTTTACATTTTATAGCAAATTATCACACTCTCAAGACTGTTATCTATTAATAATTTGCAGAATAAACTCCTGTGGAGTGTGATCTCACCGTGTCCTGACAGCTTTCCGGAGCAGACTGAGTCACTGCAGGGTTTGAGGTCAGCATCTGCACACACACACACACAGTCCAGTTACATTTAGTCAAAAAGCATGTAACGGTTACATTAATGCACATGTTTCCATCAACACCTGTACAATGTAATTTAATGCATGCATATCACTTTGTAAGTTGCCTGTTCCTCACCCCAGGTAGCTTGGGGTGAAAAAACAAGTTCAACTCTAATCCCATCCGTCTTTTCATGCCAGAAGGTAATCAAATGAAACAATAAATATATGCTTGAATGCTTATAATGCATCATTGGTGGATTTGACTGCAATTCATTGTATGGTTTACTCACACATCAATTATTCAGTTTGAATGAATGAATTTACTTTTTGTTGCTGTAATCACTTTTAGTCAATCCATTGCATGACCCATTGTTCTCTTTTAACAATTGTACAGACCCACAAAATGCAGTGGTTTATTGTTTAAAAAAATATATTATTTAAATGTATAAAATCAATTCAGTTTTTTAACTCACGATGTGGTCATCCATTTGTGTTGCGTTAGCTGAAAAGACAGAGAAGATTTTAGTTTCCTTAGTGAGCATTTTGGTTTATCAGAACTTTTTGTGGATAAAATAATCTGTGAATGTAATCACCTTTAGATTTCCTCCATCCCACAACAGCAACAACTATTATCAAAAGTGCTGCCAAACCCACTGCAACAACGATGTACAACCACACACCTGAAATATAAACATATCACTTATTGGCAGCAGCTATGTGTTTTGACTAAAACAAAATGTTTTTTTCCTATTAAATCAACTGTATATTCGTACAAGAGTAATTCTAAAAACTAAAAACAATTGTATTTGCTTTTTTCATCAGTACTATGTGATTTTAAACATATTCTAGCACATTTTCTCACTCTTGAAGGTAACATTTTGTCTTGTGTAGCCAGTCACGTTAGAATTCAACAAATCATATTTTTTCGATGTGTAAATAAAATGTGAAGTCTTAAGGGTCGCGCTGGCAGAGGAGGAAGTAACTTAAACATCTCAACATGTTCTCACCTGAGGATTGAGGGCTGAAGAGAAACACCTGTACGTCTCTTGTGTTCTTATCAGTTACTTCACAAGTAAACAACTTCAACCTTGATGTGTAACTATAAAGAGAAGTCGGAAATGTCACAGAGGCAGAGCAGAGAGACTGTGATGTCTTTATATCTCTGTGATCTTTATCCACATCTTGACCCTGAAGCAGCCACTTCACTGTGAGTTTAAACCGTTCATATGCACCACAGAGCAGTTTAACGTCACCTCATCATTGTCCTGATGTTCAGTCACTGAAGATGGAGATAAACAACAAGAGTCAAATTAACTTAATCACTGTAATTATTGTAATGTTTTAGAGTATTGTTCAATAGAGACAGTTTGAAAACACTATGATGTAAATACTCACTGTAACAACAGACAGAGAAAACAGGAGAGTCTGGATATTGTTGTTCTCCTGATCTGAACTGTCTGCAGAGTGTAACTACCAGCATCCTCCTCTGTGACCTTCTTTATACCCAGAGAACATGTATCCGTAACACTCAGTCTGTCTGCTTTAGCTTTGGCCCTTGCTGAATGCCCACCTTTAGCCAGCTTGCTGTTGGTTCTCTTGTTAAATGATTAAAGAGCCATGTAGTTCCCTCACAGTTCCCCATTGCATTGTTACAAGGCAAAGTGACTTCAACTCCTTCTTTGACAATGAAACGCTGTTGGGTTTACCCCTGAGAAGACAAAGACAGAGATAACTTTAAATAAATATGGAAGTGGACTGCAGTTAAAAGGGCTTTCTGTAGCGAGCACTTAAAGTATTTACAACACATTCACACGAGACAAGAATACAAGGAGGTCCAATATCTTTCCCTTAATTCTCCGAGCCACATTTTCCCAATAACAGGCCATTATAAAGATATTGTGAGTATGGTTTTTTAGCAAATAGATTATCGTCCTTACAAGAGTTCAATAAATCACTATGGTCCAAATAAACAAACTTAGCTGTCTGAGTTAAATGAAGGTTAGATAATGAATGATTATAGCATTGTTAAAATAAAGTGTGTGATGTCACCTATCTATACATATTATAAACATCCTTACCTGTAATCTGAAGCAGTAAAAACATCATTTGAATCCATCTGATTTCAGCCATCGTGATTCTCGGTCTCTCTTGCTCGCACTTTCTCAACTGTGAACGCCGGCTTGAGAAATACATCTACTTCCTATGGTGTGAACTTCCTCATGAGGACACTCTTCTCTCCATATGAGGAGGTATTTCATATTTCTGATGCCGTATAACTAAAGCAATTTGTGCTCCGAGCTTAAAAAGTGAAATAAAACTACATTTCTGTCTGTAAATAATACATAATTAGTATTATTGTTAATAGCTAGTACGAGACATTTTCTGTATAAGTTATTTTCATTGACTTCATTTTTAAATGTTATATTTATTGTTACAGTATGTCGTATTTCTGATAGTAATAATAATTATAAATATTGGTATACTATTGTTAATAGCAATGAGTATTACAAAACTTTATATTTCAAGTTATTTCTGTTTATTTGGAAAGAAATTGACAAGAATACAAACAAAAAAAGCCGAAACCTTGAAAGGTAACACTAGGTCACTGAGATCAATACATTTCCTGACATCAAGTCAACAAAGGAGCATATCATATATATTCATGCCCGGCGCCGTGGGAGGGCCAGGGAGGGCCAGGCCCTCCCATTTGACATTCCTGCCCTCCCCCAATAAACAAGTTTTTTATTATTTATCAATTTTTTTTTTTTAAAAGATCTTTATTTTTTAATTATAAAAACTGAACTTTTATGCTACGATGTATGTGATGTCAGATAGTAACTAAAAAAAAAAAATCGCAGGCTACGTCAAATAAATTCATGTGTCTGTTGTGATTTGTGATTCGTCCACATTTAGACCAATCACAGCGTCACACTCTGCCGCCTATTCTGGATTTGTTTATTGTGCATTCTGTAGACTCCCATTTCTGTTTGAATTACAAATGGACATCAGAAATTGGCTTAAAAGGTCTAAGGATTTATTAAAACGAAATAGCGATGAAAGAACTGCAGCCGATGGTGCTGCTGGCGACCCTGCACCTGCCGTTGCGCAGCACGCCTTAATGTCACAAGCTTGACCTCGGCAAACCCCGGGGCTGAGTTAGCGAGCCCAATCCTTGACTCATCAAGGCGGGCGCCACCAACGCTGTCCTCCGAGGCACAGCTCCTTGTGCCCCTACCATCACCCAGGCGCGCCGGGATTCATTTTAGAAGTGGGGGGGCCAAAAAAGTGCGTGTGTATGGCCCAATCCCAAACTACGCCCGACACACTCCCCCTCCGTGACGGAGTGAACTCCGTGGAGTGACACATGAGGCTCCCTCCTGTCAGATGGAGGGAGACAGCGGCAAGCTTTGGGACAAACTCCCCTCTCTCCGGCAGAAACAGGAAATGCCGTAACTACAACGGTTTCAAATCAGCATCTCTTTGACAAAAAATGTAAATTAATAACTCAAATAAAACTCCAAACATCTTTAATTGTGTTACTTTTTTGTAAAGCTCTTTTAGTTTTAAACCTTATGTTTATAAGCTTATTAGTTTTTGCAACAGTCTGTAAATATACACAACTTTATAATAAAATGCACACAATTACCTTTTTCTAGACTAAACACAGGTAGCCTATGATCCTAAGTTAAAAACATATGAGGTTATCATGAGGTTGTTAACATCGCAGTTTATCAGTGGGTTATTGATTCTGCGTCAGTCTTAGGACAGTCATACATTCCTATGAAGTCTTCATGGACAACATAATCAGCTGATACCCATCGTACAGTCAGAGACAACTGTTCATGGAGGCTTGGGCACTTTTTCCAGTTATTAACTCCGGTATTAACAAAGCTATCATCTCCACATTTTGAGAAAGTTACAAGCCGTTTGACAGCAGCAAATCTGCATATTTCACAGAAGGCCCGTTTAGTGGTTTTGCAAATAATTAACCACTCTCTGTTTTTGTACCATTCTGCGTTGAAGTACCTTTCTCTTTGCCCAGACGATCTAGCGGTCTCCTTTTTTTCGACAGTTAGCTGTACAGCTTTACCCGCCTCAATGTCCCGACAACATTTCGTTTCGGTTCAACGATGGCGGTGGGGGTGGCGGCGGCGGTTTTGACAGTCTCTGCGGCCGCAGAGCTGCTGCTTTTGGGTTTATCTATTCTGGCTTCGCTGGTTCTTCTATGATTGATGAAGGTCCAGGCTCCGGAGAAGTGGATGTCAGGGATGTGACTTTCCAGTTGTTAAATGTAAGTTTAGATTGACTGTATTTAGTTTTCTTCTGCGCTGGTTCTTCTGACTTGTTTGCAAGTGTATCTATTCTTTCTATCTGGTTAACGGCTGACACACACAGAACAACGTAACAAATAAAGTAAACAACGTAACAAATAAACAAATCTAAGCTTTTTTATTGGTTGTAATTTACATGGATACATTTGAATGGTGTGACAATGTCCTATTTGATTGGGTTAAAATTTACATATTCTTCCTGTTATGTCTGCCTGCTTTATTTTACCTAATGCAAACCTGCTCCATCGAAATCAGTCGCATTGACGCGAATACATTTTGAGTTGTATACACTGTTGGAAAGAGGAGATTCCTAGCTTTCTAATGATATCAGGATAGTTTTTGTACTCCCAAATATTAAGCAAAATATGTCACATTATATAATGACTGTTACAGAGTCATCATTTTGAGAAAAAGGCCTTTAAAGTTTCCTCTTCTCTGGAAGCGGAGCAAATGATCAAAGTAGTAACGGAGGGAAGATATTTTCGTTTGGATTACTGGTCTGGGGGAAGCCCGCGAGTGTGTGTATACGTGTTTGTGTATTTTTGCGTTTGTGTGTGTATTGTGTTTGTTTCCCGGGGAAAACACTCACAAGAAACACCGGCTGTTCTTATGCGTGCTGTGACGTTAAGTTACTCCGGTCTCCGCTTGTAATTATGCCGTTACAAGCTTCAAAGTTGTATTTATCATCTGAATTTGCCGAAACAAGTTTAATATTCTGAAAGCCAAGACTTTGTTTATTTGAAATCAGATACAAACAAACTGTAACGGACCCTGCCGTGTTTATATGATTACTATACGCCTTACATTCATAATTTCAGCAGAGGGAGGGGAAGCGGCGCTGTGGAACAGCAGAGTGGCGAGTGAGAGGCGAGCTGTCATCTTCCCTTTACAAGCTTAAAAATGCCTGTAGCTAATGAGATTGAATATAACAATAACAAATAACAAAATATACACAGCTAGATCAGATCGCGTTTTAGATGCGACTTTAGAGTAGAGGGGAATTATTAAAACGGGATTTGTACAGTGTTCTGCGGCATCCGCCGCTGCGAAAATGTAGGTTAGGGCTCAAAAGTGGGGGGGCCAATGGCCCCCTGGCCCCCCCGCTTCCGGCGCCCTTGCCATCACCACCTGCGTTGCCACACCCTGTACCACACCCGCCAGCATCCTCCTCCTCCGTGCCGGTGCCTCCACTACAGACGCTACCTTGCAGCACATCAACAGGTACTATTGGTACGCTCAAAGACCAAAGCCCCAGATGATCTTGGGGTTAATAAACCCAACAGGTGAAACTGGATCGTTATTCAGAGAGATTGTTTTCAGGAAAAGCACACTGTTGCCACTGCATGGTACAACAACAGACCATGGCTTGAATATTCGCTAAAAGCAGACGCAGCCTTTTGTTTCCCTGTAGACAGTTTAAAGTAAATACGTCTTCATCTGATGCGGCTTTTACTGTCAAAGGTTTTTGCGACTGGAAACCCGCATTACAGACTGATAAAGGACTGCTAAGACATGCCGCATCAAAATAACACATTTCATGTGAGAGTTTGTGGAGAGAGAGACAGATACGCGAGGAAACAAATAAGGACATTAGTACTTTGGTGCCACAGATCAGCTGGCACGGAACCGTTATTACGTGTCAGCTGTCGTTGATATTATAGCTTTTTAGCTGTCAACCAACTCCCTCTCAGAGGTGACCACGATTCACTCCACAGCATGTCCGAGTCAGGCAGTGGGCTCTTCCTATCGCTGTTTGAGTATACGCTGCACAAAGATGCAGAGTTGGCCTTGCTGTTTGATATATATTGTGCCGCAGGCCCGCAGCACATGACGGTTTTGTGTGTGCCCTCCCATGAAAATCATATGCCCTCCCTTTAGATTTGTTCTGGCGCCGGTATGTATATATTATACAATTTTGTTTTATAGAGAGGCGAAGTCCCGCCCTTCTTACTTCCGACCCATGGGACCTTATTTCGAAAAATTATGTATTGAAGTCAATGGGGAGAGGAAAACGTATCTTTCGATCCCGTTTGAATTGTGCCACGAATTACACATATGATGTTTGTCAATCTTAAAAATCATTTCCATGTCAAAAAAGTCACAGTTGTCGTTAAAAACTGTTGAAATATCAAGACTATGAAAATACGCAACTAGAAAGACTACAAATCCCAGAATCCCGGTCCCGCATGCTGGCTCTTACGAACCGACTAACTCCCCTTGTGTGTATGTACAGCTCTCAACATGCCCAGACTTGGAGTGATTTTCACCTCTTTTAATACTTTTTCACCTCATTCTGAAAGAAAGAAGTGAAATGTGCCAAGTGACGGCCGTCTTGGTGTTGTGGTGCGAGACGGGAGATGTAGTCATTGAGCGGTTTCACACAAAAAAAGTGTTACTTCACAGTTTTACAACACATTTTTTTTTTTTTTTACTTATCTTTTAAATTGACAAACATCATATGTGTAATTCGTGGCACAATTAAACGGAATTGAAAGATAATCTTTCTCTCTCCATTGACTTCAATACATACTTTTTCCGAAATAAGGTCCCATGGAGGTCCACCGGAAACGGAGGGTCTTCGCCTCTCTATAAGAAAACAACACATAGCTGACTCCACATCTACTTTCTACACTCTGATACAGCACCCCCTCCTGGGCAGAAAGGCTTCTTACAGCAATACATCCTGAAGATGTTCATAAAAATAGATGTAACTGATTATATGTTAATTTAATAACCCAAAAAAAGCTACTTTCATATTTACACACTAACAATAACAACCATACAGTATGCAGATGAGCTTCCTTCATATATCAATAACATTGTCTTTTTAATCTGGCAAGAGCATTGGATTATGTACATTTATACAAAAGATATTCAATATTCTGCAGGATTTTAACTGCGGAGACAATTTTTCCCAAAGGTATCAATGAATATCAGTAACACAGTGAGTGGATTTCTAGTTAAAGGGCCTCACAGAATAAAAAATACTTGGTTTTCAATGTGAAATCAATGTTTCGACATGAGCTGTAACTGTCACCGCTTCTTTTGTTGGTTTGTTGACTGGTAGCGTAGAGGCTACTGGGATCAGCGGAGGCTCCAGCAGAAGAAGAAGAAGGAGCTTTCACCGTGCTGTAGGTCACTAAATCATCTTCTTCATCATCTTCCTTACTCTGACCCTGGGAAACAAAAGGGAACAGCAACACTCATTAATGGCACAACATGATGTGACACGGCATAATTCAAGGTGAAAGAAGACAGTGCTAAGAAACCTGACATTAAACACAAAATAAATAAATCACAAAACAACAAAACCTACAAAACACAACATAATGAAAAAAGGTTGATCTCCTGATTTTCCCAGTAGCGCCTTCAGGAGTTTTGCCATTTGTGTGTTTTTTACAACAGTTATTAAATGTATTTCCGAAATCCATAACATGCGGCTCTCAGGATGAAATGGGCCCTTTAGCTTTTTTAATCAGAGCCATCTGCTGGTCAAAATATAGATTTCAATACTGCCAATGCCCATCAGCAAGTCTGTGCTTTTGTGTTTATTTTATTGTACCTTTATTTAACCAGGATAGGTCTCATTGAGATAACAAATCTATTTTTCAAGAGAGTCCTGGCCCAAGAATGGTTTACAGCACAGTTACAGACCATTTTAAAAAACACAATCACAACACAGTCATACACCAAGTTTAGCCAAAGCATTTACAGACACAGCTTCCTGCTTCAAGGTCAGTTAGAGTAGCTTCTAGTGTGTTTACTGAGACCAGCTCTCTGAGTCTCAGCTCAGTTTGAAGCTGGCTCCATGCTTCAGGAGCAGCGTAACTAAACGCCCTCTTCCCCAGTTCAGTACGGACTTTTGGTTCAGTTAATGCTAGTTAGCAAATGTTAGCATGCTGAGATGCTGATCTAAGATAGGGATCATGGCAAAGATTACACCCGCTTATCAGTAGCTAGTTAACATAGTCATAAAGTGTTATGGAATGAGTCAGCATTTTAGCACTTCCTAGGTTTGCTTGTTCCTTTTTAGTGTGTGTGTGTGTGTGTGTGTATGTGTGTGTGGTGTGGTGTGTGTGTGTGTGTGTGTGTGTGTGTGTGTGTGTGTGTGTGTGTGAGTGAGTGTGGTGTGTGTGTGTGTCTATGTGTGTGTGGTGTGTGTTGTGTGTGTGTGTGGGGTGTGTGTGGTGTGTGTGGTGTGTGTGTGTGTGTGGTGTGTGTGTGTGTGGTGAGTGTGTGTGTGTGTCTATGTGTGTGTGTGTGTGTGTTGTGTGTTGGTGTGTGTGTTGCGTGTTGTGTGTGTTGTTTTGTGTGTGTGTGTGTGGTGTGTGTGTGTGTGTGTCGTGTGTGGTGTGTGTGTGTGTGTGTGTGTGTGTTGTGTGTGTGTGTTGTGTGTGTGTGTGTCGAACATTAGCTCCTTAAACTAAGCGTTGGTGACGTGAAATCATGTGACCTTGGTGCAGTTAGTTAGGGGATTGATGCATTTACGCCACTCCTATAAAAGTGGAGTCAATATGGCAGTATTCTATGGGCTCAGAACAGTCTCATAATACACACATGCACACAGAAGGATTCACACTTGTATTTCATGATCCGCAAAAGGATTCACACTTGTATTTCCGGATCCACACTTGTGTTTTTCAATGCACACACAAATGTGTTCCGTTTCATATACATGTAAATAAAATCCAAATACAGAAAAAAGTTTTACATATGTATTTTTGATCCTCACATATTTGTTTTCCGTTTAAATCCCTGAACCTGCCAAACACAACCCGCTTTCTGTGCATGGATCGCTGTGCATTCGTGTGTGGGTTTTTTGAGACTCCCCTGACGGTCACCCGATTCGTACTTGTAATTTTTTCTATCTATAGCCAATCAGATGTCTCCTCAATTCTAAGCCAATCACATGAGCGCGCCCCCACGAGGGTAGATTTCTTGCGTTCATGTCACTTCATATACGCATTTTGCGTAGTCCGGAGCGAGCAGGGTTTCCGCGGACAGAATTTAATTTTACCGGACAAATTTGAAACTTACCGGTCATGTTTCAATAATAATAATAATAAGGAATTGTGTAGCAGCGTTTCCGTTAGGTAATTACCGGGACTATGACCGGATAATAACACGGGAGTAAGGATCATCTCTTTTCCTCTCTCCCTCCCTCTCTCCTGCAGCCCGTCAGTTTCTCATGCAGCTCGCTAAAACTTCACTCGCGTTTATGTCCATATCGATCAGATCCAGCTCTCCCTGATTGGCCTTTATAGAGAGCACCGATCAAACCTATTAAGAGTGAATATCGGCCGATAATGACGGCGGGCTCCCCCCCGTTGACAGTTTCACTGTCTAGCACTGGCCTTCGTAGTGCACTGATCGATTAGGCTAAGCTACCTGTAGCTGCTCCCTCCCACATCACAAACAACTTCATACAGACATAAATAAAGCAGCTGTATTCGCCATACAGGAAACACACATTTAAAACAGTTTTTGCCTGCCGTTTTGTGTACACAAGCATTCATTAATGGTTCGGAAAGTGGCACTGTACCTTAATAATATAAAGGCTTGTATTTGCGTGCATTTCCTGCTCGGAAAGTGGCAATGTACTGAGAGTGGAGGTGGGTGTCCTGAGATTAGCGCCTGCAGGCAGGCTCCATGGACCTGTCAGCTCCGGACAGCGCAAAATGCGTACATGAAGCGCTCCGTCATGAACGCAAGAAATCTACCCTACGTGGGGGCGCGCTCACGCTTAGAATTGAGGAGACATCTGATTGGCTATAGATAGAAAAAAATTACAAGTACGAATCGGGGTCCCCCGTCAAGGGAGTCTCAAAAAACCCACACACGAATGCACAGCGATCCATGCACAGAAAGCGGTTTGTGTTTGCAGGTGCAGAGGTTTTAAACGGAAAACAAATATGTGAGGATCAAAAATACATATGTAAAACTTTTTTCTGTATTTGGATTTTATTTACATGTATATGAAACGGAACACATTTGTGTGTGCATTGAAAAACACAAGTGTGGATCCGGAAATACAAGTGTGAATCCTTTTGCGGATCATGAAATACAAGTGTGAATCCTTCTGTGTGCATGTGTGTATTATGAGACTGTTTCTGAGCCCATAGTATTCCAAGTCCAAATACATCACTCTGCAGAGCACCTGTTGTCACTCTGCTAGCATTATGGATGAGAGATTAGCATGCTCCATGCATTAAGCAAAAACAACATCCACGTGTGCTTGTTTGTTCCTTCACTTCTAACACCTGTGCAACCCATCAAACCTCACCTGGGCTTTGCTGCTGGTGTTCTTGCTGCTGGTGTTCTTGCTGCTGGTGTTCTTGCTGTAGCTGACGGAGGCGTAGGAAACATCCTCTTCACGATCCGCCTACACAGGGAGGACAACATAATGGTTGCAAGTCAACATTTCAGTTTAGCAGCATCATTGTACTTCTCTTTTTCTCTGTGGCAAAGGGAAGTTGAACCCGTTTAGAGAAACACAATCAAACAGCGCTTCTCTTACCTGCTACATTTAGGAGAACAAATATAGATTGTAGTGGGTGTAACTCTGCGATGGGTGTGGTGGAAAATCTCACCGTGTTTCTGGACCTGCTGAGTCACTGCGGGGTTATGGCCCTGTTCCTGCACAAATACACTCTAGTTAAAGTTTGACATTCATATCAATTGGATACTTATTATGTGTGCCTTGCTGTTAATGCATATCCACGTGCTCTGCTTCTTGAGCTAATTTCTAAGTTTGATTGTAGACTGTTTGGCATGGTCAGGTAGTGCCAATGCAACACGATGAGTACTGTTTATTTTAGAACCACAGTCACTTTAGTAATAGGAAGAACAACAACAAACAAGGGTTAAAACTCACGATCCTGTCATCCACACGTGGTCGGTCCCCTGAAAAGTCAAAAGAGTCAACTTTAGTTTCCACAGTAAAAATTCTGGTTTATCAAAGTCGTATTGTAACATTTCATTAGTGAATGCTCTCACCTTTAGTTTTCTTCCATCTGATGACCGCCACAATGACTATTAAGAGCGCTGCTAAACCCACAGCCGCAACGATGTACACCACCACATCTCAACTGGAAGGAGAATAAAACGTTAGGTATATATTCAGCTGCAGTCTTAAAACATACTTTGCAAAATGAATCAGTTTCTGTTAATACAAATCTTTAGTTAGCACATCCATCATGTATTCATTGACTGAGTCTTCATTTGAATGTCTTTCAAAAAGCATTACGTTGTTAAAGAGGAAACTTTCTGCACATTTTCAGGTGTATATCAGTATGTAGTGTCTCTACTTTAAAGAGTCCTCTCCTGCTGATGTTCAGGTGTTATCAGTATGTAGTGTCTCTACTTTAAAGAGTCCTTCTCCTGCTGATGTTCAGGTGTATATCAGTATTTAGTTGTCTCTACTTTAAAGAGTCCTCTCCTGCTGATGTTCAGGTGTATATCAGTATGTAGTGTCTCTACTTTAAAGAGTCCTCTCCTGCTGATGTTCAGGTGTATATCAGTATGTAGTGTCTCTACTTTAAAGAGTCCTCTCCTGCTGATGTTCTAGGTGTATATCAGTATGTAGTGTCTCTACTTTAAAGAGTCCTCTCCTGCTGATGTTCAGGTGTATATCAGTATGTAGTGTCTCTACTTTAAAGAGTCCTCTCCTGATGATGTTCAGGTGTATATCAGTATGTAGTGTATCTACTTTAAAGAGTCCTCTCCTGCTGATGTTCAGGTGTATATCAGTATGTAGTGTCTCTACTTTAAAGAGTCCTCTCCTGCTGATGTTCAGGTGTATATCAGTATGTAGTGTCTCTACTTTAAAGAGTCCTCTCCTGCTGATGATCAGGTGTATATCAGTATGTAGTGTCTCTACTTTAAAGAGTCCTCTCCTGCTGATGTTCAGGTGTATATCAGTATGTAGTGTATCTACTTTAAAGAGTCCTCTCCTGATGATGTTCAGGTGTATATCAGTATGTAGTGTCTCTACTTTAAAGAGTCCTCTCCTGCTGATGTTCAGGTGTATATCAGTATGTAGTGTCTCTACTTTAAAGAGTCCTCTCCTGCTGATGTTCAGGTGTATATCAGTATTTAGTGTCTCTACTTTAAAGAGTCCTCTCCTGCTGATGTTCAGGTGTATATCAGTATGTAGTGTCTCTACTTTAAAGAGTCCTCTCCATGCTGATGTTCAGGTGTATATCATTATGTAGTGTCTCTACTTTAAAGAGTCTCTCCTGCTGATGTTCAGGTGTATATCAGTATGTAGTGTCTCTACTTTAAAGAGTCCTCTCCTGCTGACTGTTCAGGTGTATATCAGTATGTAGTTCTCTACTTTAAAGAGTCCTCTCCTGGCTGATGTTCAGGTGTATATCAGTATGTAGTGTTCTACTTTAAAGAGTCCTCTCCTGCTGATGTTCAGGTGTATATCAGTATGTAGTGTCTCTACTTTAAAGAGTCCTCTCTGCTGATGTTCAGGTGTATATCAGTACTGTAGTGTCCTCTACTTTAAAGAGTCCTCTCCTGCTGATGTTCAGGTGTATATCAGTATGTAGTTGTCTCTACTTTAAAGAGTCCTCTCTGCTGATGTTCAGGTGTGTATATCAGTATGTAGTGTCTCTACTTTAAAGAGTCCTCTCCTGCTGATGTTCAGGTGTATATCAGTATGTAGTGTCTCTACTTTAAAGAGTCCTCTCCTGCTGATGTTCAGGTGTATATCAGTATTTAGTGTCTCTCTACTTTTATAACGATTCCTCTCCTGCTGATGTTCAGGTGTATATCAGTATGTAGTGTCTCTACTTAAAGAGTCCTCTCCTGCTGATGTTCAGGTGTATATCAGTATGTAGTGTCTCTACTTTAAAGAGTCCTCTCCGCTGATGTTTCAGGTGTATATCAGTATGTAGTGTCTCTATCTTTAAAGAGTCCTCTTCCTGCTGATGTTCAGGTGTATATCAGTATGTATGTCTCTACTTTAAAGAGTCCTCTCCTGCTGATGTTCAGGTGTATATCAGTATGTAGGTCTCTACTTTAAAGAGTCCTCTCCTGCTGATGTCAGGTGTATATCAGTATGTAGTGTCTCTACTTTAAAGAGTCCTTCTCCTGCTGATGTTCAGGTGTATATCAGTATGTAGTGTCTCTACTTTAAAGAGTCCTCTCCTGCTGATGTTCAGGTGTAATCAGTATGTAGTGTCTCTACTTAAAGAGTCCTCTCATGCTGATGTTCGAGGTGTATATCAGTATGTAGTGTCTCTATCTTTAAAGAGTCCTCTCCTGGCTGATGTTCAGGTGTATATCAGTATGTAGTGCTCTACTTAAAGAGTCCTCTCCTGTGATGTCAGGTGTATCTCAGTAGTAGTGTCTCTACTTTAAGAGTCCCTCTCCTGCTGATGTTCAGGTGTATATCAGTATTGTAGTGTCTCTCCTGGGACATGTCTCCATGCTATAATGTTCAAAAAGCTCTTTTTCTCATACTGCCTGTGCTGCAGCACCTCTTTTCACCCTCTTGTCTGAAACCAGAGCCCAGTCTGCTCTGATTGGTGTGTGTGTGTGTGTGTGGTGTGTGTGTGTGTGTGTGTGTGTGTGTGTGTGTGTGTGTGTGTGTGTGTGTGTGTGTGTGTGTGTGTGTGTGTGAGAGAGAGAGAGAGAGAGAGAGAGAGAGAAAGAGAGCGGTAGAGCTTCTACCTTTCTTTTCTCCCTCTTGATCTTTTCTCCCTCTTGGTATCCCTCCTTTTGGTGAGGATTTCAATTAAATAACAAAACACAACAGGATACAAACAAACTTAATATCAGAAGACAACAAATGAGACGGTAATAAAATAATAAAGTCAAATGTACCCCCGTTTTCTGACACGAGGACTGGGGTCCAGCATCACCACAGCAGAGTTTCTCCAGTCTTAGTAACTGTCCACGTTACACTTCAGCGACTTTTTGATTAAGATGCAAAGAAAATGTCACTATGGATGAACAGGGAGCTGGTCCTTATCTCCACGCCACTCTGATAGCCCTCGTACACCCACTTCACTGTGTGCTGACACTCATTGTATTTCCACACAGCGCAGAACAAGGGTGACATAATCATTGTCCTTATTCTCAGTCACTGAAGGTGGAGATAATGTGAGAGAAAGACAACTAGGAGTATAATAACTTTACCACTGTAATTATAATTATTGTTATAGTATATTGACAGTAAGAGAGGAAAACATTATGATGTTATACTCACTGTCAATAACAGACAGAAGAACCTGAAAGTCTGGACCTTGTTGTTTTCCTCCTGATTTTGGGAAACTGTCTGCAGGTGTAACGACCACGATCCTCCTCTGTGACCTTCTTTATAAGCAGAGAACATTCTTCTGTAACACTCAGTCTGTCTGCTTCAGCTTTGTTAATCCCATCTGTACTTATCTTCCCAAGATGAATCAGCTCTATTGTTGTTCCCCCTTCATAACGATTGTAGATCCAGGTAGTACTGTTACATTTGTGCTGAGTTAAAGTTTCTTTAGGTCATGTATGTGTTCTTCATCCTTACCTGTAAACTGAAGCAGCAGTATCACCACTAAAGTCGTATTAATCCGTCTCAATTCAACCATCGTGTCTCTGCGTCTCTGTCTCTCGCTCTCACGCCCTCAACTGACGTCTCTGAACTAATGACTTCTGTAGAAGAGAGAAAGATGCACTTCCTGTTTTAAATAAAATGTCACTTCCTTTTTGTGAGTCCTTTTTTAAAATCACTCTTTTAATGGATGAATTGGTCAAAAGCAGATCAGCTTTTTATCTCTCTGAATGTTCAATGCTCAAACAACAGATGTGGTTCAGAGTGGATATAAAAGACACATTTAACAACATTAGCTCTAGGGTCAAAATGATAATAATCCCACAGAAGGAATATTTATAGTATAATCTGAGACCTGAGTGTTTACTCGCCACCACCCACCCTAACCACATGACATTCCTGTGTATCGTGGTGTTTCAGAGTCTCATACTTCCGTCTATAATCACAACCTGTATTCACACAGTGCTTTTGAAATGCTATTCCACATTTCCAAAACTTTCTGGGGATAGTATTTGCAAATTAAGAACTAATTCTCAATGCAATGGGAAATTGAAGAGACAACAAGGAGCAAAGTGAATAAAAATGCACAGAAAATATTAACGTTACTACAAACTTGCCTTCTGACTAACTTTGCTGTATGAAACCTTCAGACACACTGATATATCCTGATAAGGAGATTTTGTTTTTTAGTATCAATTAATTCAATGTTTTTCTGCATGTCATTCGTGGCAATCATGATGTCCTAAATATACAAGAGTACTTTTCGTTTTAAGGAAGTTAGTTGCAACTACATTTGACAAATTGAGGCTTAAAAATATGAGATAATCTTCAGTGTGGTTAGCTATGAATCTTCCAAAACGTTCAAATACCTTGTCCTGGACATAGTTTCTACAGTATAAACTGTGCAACAGTACAGTAGGCCCACACAAACTGCAGAACACTGGTGCTTTGGGAACACTCAAATGATTTAATTCCCATTTAAAATCAGGAGACTAAATATGAACATTATATGTGTGTGTGTGTGTGTGTGCGTGTGTGTGTGTGTGTGGTGTGTGTGTGTGTGTGTGTGTGTGTGTGTGTGTGTGTGTGTGTGTGAGAGAGAGATGGAGATCTTTAGGTTTAAGGAAGGCAGAGGATGCCCTCAACAGGCCAGTTAGAGAACTACAACATCTGGAGGAAAAGAAGGAAATAAATTAAATAAACAAATCGGGTTGGTCCGGTCCAAGGTCTTTAACCAACAATTTCTCTCCCAAACTTCTCCTTTCAAAAGGATTTGATAGTAGTGCTTGGACGGAATTGGGTGGGGACCGAGGTCCGGAGTCTCCACCTGCACACGCAGCCATCCTCATCAACTACTGTAGCGTCACCTTGGATACGATCCAAACAACTCACAGACTGCATCGGGCGCTGAAATTGGCGCCCTATGACCATCAGATCTGACGACACTGATTGGCTGAAATTATGTTTCGGCGGCATAGTTTACAGATAGCAACAGTCAGCAATGTGTTGGCTGCTGCTGCTCTGGCTGAGGGCTCCTTTCTTAGTGCCCAGACGAGAGAGGGGTTGCGGTCGAATAGTCCAAAAATCAGCGCCTAAATTCTAACCCTATCGTCTATTCCTTGACCTCTGAGTGAAACGTCATGGGGTTAAGGGATAGTGGATAGGAGAATTCAAAAGGATTTAGGAGAAGAGACTGCGGCACTTTAGAGAATCCGACTGCACTTTCACTATCCGACGTGTTTATGATGCGCCAGCAGAGGTCATAAATGTGCGCCTGCTGCTGTGGGGAAACTATGGAAACTACAGTTTTCTATACAGCGGACTACAACATGGATGTTTAATAAGAACGAGGGACTACTGTAAACTCATCTAGAGACTCTGCACCGTGCTCTGATGCTGTTGTTTTATGCTTTATGAACGGGGACAACAGAGAAACATATTCTTCATGACCAAAGTTGGAATTGAAATAAAAAAGGAAAGTGAAACTTATGCTCGTCACCCTCTCCCTCCGGTCCACATTAATACAAATGATCCCAATACGTATGACTGTATGAAAAGATCTTAAAATCAATACAAATGTATTTATTATAAACGTTAGTCCTTAACATCTATCACTGTGTATATCACCATTCAAACATCTTTTAAAAGTTGAACAACCCCCACACAGCTCAGTAAAGACTGTGAAATGTTGACTTTATTTGATCATTTCAGTAAAAACTAACGTTCATATTTCTCTTTTTGATTATAATACTGATGAACGTTCAAAACAAAGCACTTTGGCAACTTACCACATACGTTTTAAAATGCTTAATAAGCACTGTAACTTTCATGATATCATTTCTCGTTCATAATCGGTTGTTTCCCGTGAACGGCCGACTGATTGTGTGATGGCAAATACGGCGGCCGCAAGGCATTGTGGGGCAGCATTTTCTCCTCTCCTTTCGGTTAGGGAGGTCCAGTGGTTCCTAAGCTAAAGGAGGTTATAAAGGAAGTTTGAAACCTCCTTTCCTTTCATTTAGAGAATTCGAACGGCACTTATCATGGCTGCCACTGAGGGACTTCCGGGTCATTTCACTCCGTTAGGAAGGTTCCTAAGCTAAATGGACTATTCGACCGCAACCCATGGTAATGATACACGCTGCGGCCAGGCAGGAAACATGTGACTTATCAGTAACTTTAGACATCGTAACACAATTTTAAACGAGATTTTATTGTAGATTATACATTTTACTGATACCAACTATATAATATTTACCTTGTTCATTACAAATACAAATTATATATATTTTTTTAATATATTTTTTAATTTGAATGACAATCAAACATGTGGGAAGAGGGGGGGGCGGCGCCCCTAGCGCCCCTATGGGCCGGCCGCCACTGCAGACATCTCTTTTCCAATGTAAGTCAATGGGAAAAGGATGTTGGGCCCAATGATGTCACAGACTGATTACCAAAATATTACCAACACATCAGCTTCCCGACGCGCGGGGATAACATACTGGACCATGTTTATTCCCCTTTCCGGAATGGATATAAGGCTCTCCCTCGCCCTCCCTTCGGCAAATCAGACCATATCTCACTACTGTTGTTGCCTTCGTACAAGCAGAAACTTAAAAGGGACAGACCGATTACAAGAACAGTACAACGATGGAGGCGAGGAGTCAGATGAGGCACTGCAGGATTGCTTTGCATCCACGGATTGGAGTGTGTTTGAGGACAATAACATCAACACACACACGGACACTGTCATCTGCTACATTGGGAAATGCATCGATGACGTGGTACCGAAGGTTTCTGTACGGACATTCCCAAATCAAAAGCCCTGGATAACCTGCGATGTGCGCAGCAAACTGAAAGCGCGCACTATCGCGCACACAGCGGGAGATTTGGAGGAGTACAGGAAGTCTAGGTATGATCTCCGGAGAGCAATTAAAAATGCAAAGAGACAGTACAAAGAAAAGGTGGAATCTGACTTCAAAGGCTGTAACACTAGGAATATGTGGGCGGGACTAAGGACAATGACTGACTACAAAGGAGCAGCGGGGGGTGCTGCGGGAGTGTCTGCGTGCGCATCTCTCCCAGATGAGCTGAACAGTTTTTTTTGCACGCTTTGAGAGCAGCCGGGCTGTGGAGGTACAGAGGGACCAGGAGCTACACTGCCCTTTTGTTTTAAATAGGGCAGATGTGTGTACATCCTTTAAAAGGGTTAACCCACACAAGGCTCCTGGACCTGATGGCATCCCTGGCCGTGTTCTCAGGGTGTGTGCAGTTCAGCTGGCAGAGGTGTTCACAGACATCTTCAACAGGTCCCTGTTGCAGTCTGTAGTCCCCACATGTCTTAAACACTCCACCATCATTCCTGTCCCCAAAAAGACAATCATCACCTGCCCCAACGACTACCGCCCAGTAGCACTCACCTCCACCGTAATGAAGTGCTTTGAGCGGTTAGTCAAATCATTCATCACCTCCTCCCTCCCTGACTCTCTGGACCCCCTGCAGTTTGCCTACAGAGCAAACAGGTCCACTGACGACGCCATAGCCCTCACCCTCCACACTGCCCTCTCACACCTGGACCCGAAGAACAGGAACACATATGTGAGAATGCTGTTCATTGACTACAGTTCAGCATTCAATACCATTGTGCCCTCCAAGCTGGCCATCAAGCTCAGAGACCTCGGACTCAACAGCGCCCTCTGCGACTGGATCCTGAACTTCCTGACGGGCAGACCCCAGGCAGTGCAGGTGGGAAACATCACATCCTCCACCTTGATTCTCAACACCGGTGCCCCTCAAGGCTGCATGCTCAGCCCTCTCCTCTACTCCCTGTTCACCCACGACTGCGTGGCCACACACAGCTCCAACACCATCGTGAAGTTTGCTGATGACACGACCGTCATCGGCCAGATCACAGAGGATGACGAGACGGCGTACAGAGAGGAGGTCGAAAACCCGACATCTTGGTGCCAGGAGAACAACCTCCATCTCAACATCAGCAAAACAAAGGAGCTGATTGTGGATTACAGGAAGCAGCAGGGAGAGGGACACGCCCCCATCGCCATCAATGGGACTACGGTGGAGAGAGTCAAAGCTTCAGGTTCCTTGGGGTCCACATCACTGAGGACCTGACATGGTCTCTTCACACCACCACCATCACCAAGAAAGCTCGACAGCGGCTCTTCTTCCTCCGCAGGTTGAGGAGGTTCAAAATGGATTCCAGGATACTCTGCAACTTCTACAGGTGCACTGATAGAGAGTATCCTGACTGGCAGCATGACGGCCTGGTACGGCAGCTGCACCGACCTCGATCGTAAGGCTTTACAGAGGGTGGTGAAAACTTGCACAGAACATCACCAGGACGGAGCTGCCATCCATGGAGGACCTTTACTCCCAGCGGCTCAGGAAGAAATCACTACGGATTATCAAAGACCCCCCATCACCCCAGCCACAAACTGTTCTTTCTGTTGCCGTCTGGCAGACGTTACCGCAGCATCCTGGCAAGGACAAGAAGATTCGGAGACAGTTTCTTCCCGCGGGCAGTGAGACTGTTAAAAAATTGAACTGTTGAAACAACATCAAACATTCATCTGCTACTCAGTAGTATGTATCTAATACCTAATATATATATATCATTCCAATAACTTGTATATAGACTCTATTGCACTATTCCACATCATAACTTTATTTCATTTTATAACTATTATTATTTTTGTATTGCTCATGCTCTTATTGTTATTATGTTATTATGTTGCATTGTTGGAGAAGCCTGTGACATAAGGTTTTCAACTACATAATTACTCTGTAACTATGTCAGATTGACAATAAAGAACCTTGAACCTTGAGACTGACACAGAAGTTGTAGTACCACCTTTTGGCCATTACCAAACATTTGTTTCAACGTCCGTCACACTTCCTGGGGTCTTGCTATGCTCATGCGGATGATTTAATTTAGGTCATAGTTCATGATATTACCAATGTTTCTGACATGTTGACTTTTGAAAGAAAGGGATTTGGGACATCTGAATAATATAGTGGGAGATTTTACAAAGCTTGTGTGAGCTTGGGGTGTAGTGGTATGTTGTAGACAAGCACACAATCAATCACAATATTGAATATTCTATGTGGTTGGCTTTGTGAGCATATCCTCTTTTAAACTCTGAACGTCTCTTTTGTCAGAGTGTAGTCGTATTAAAACTTATGGAATAGATATTAATAATAATAATAATAATTTCAATTTTTTATAGCGCCTTTCTAGGAACCCAAGGACGCTTTACAATGGGAGATAAAATAACAAAACAACCAAATAATAATAATCACACAGATACAGGTTGAAAAAAACAGGTTGCTGGGTACTGCATTTTAGCTGGGGTCGAAGGCCTGAGTGAACAGATGGTGTTTGAGTTTTTGTTTGAAAGGGTCCAGAGAGTCGGCCTTCCTGATAGCAGAGGAGAGAGAATTCCAGAGGGTGGGGGCTGCGACACTGAAGGCTCTGTCGACAAGTATTTCAGCTTGGATGGAGAGCAGCCCTGTGTCGGAGGACCGCAGCTGACGAGAGGGGGTTTAGGGCTGGAGGAGGTCAGAGATGTATGCAGGGGCTAGGGAGTGGAGAGATTTGTAGGTTAGCAGGAGGAGTTTGTACTGGATGCGTGACTTGACCGGGAGCCAGTGAAGGTGGATGAGGGTGGGGGTGACGTGTGCGGGTGAGGAGCCTGGCTGCAGAGTTCTGGACGCCTGTCCAGGGCTTTGCTGGTGACCCTGAACAGAACTCCGTTGCAATAGTCCAGGCGAGAGGAGATGAAGGTATGTATTATTATTAATTGTTTCAAACTAACACATTTTTGCAATTGTCACTAGTGGCTTTAGGCTTATTTTGTTACTAAGCACACACTGCTGTTTTTAAATTAAGGTCAAAGTTCACAACCTTACCATGTTTATGACTTGTCTGTATGAAGAATTTAGGACACCTGAATAATGAAAGTGAGAGACATTACAAAACTGAGCTCTTGGGAGCATGTTCAAGGTTCAAGGCTTTTAATAGTCATACGTACATAGCTACAGTGTAGTCATGACGATGAAAATATTAAGTCACAGGCTCCAACAGAGCAACACAATAAAACAGAAAAACAGAACAAATAGTGCAAGTAAATACAAAAATAGAAATGGTGAAATAGTGAAATAGTGCAATAAGAGTCTATATACAAAGTACATGTAAAGTTTGAAAACAAGAGTTTCCCGAAACGACCTTTGGGGAACTCCACATCCTTTGTCCGTGCATCCTTTTGGTACCATTGAAATATTCTCTATCTCTAACCTGATTTGAAGCAAACTGGGAATGTGTCTGAAATGTGAACAAGAAACTTCTCTGGATTCTGTTACACAGAAATAATTAGAGTCCGGTTTGGTGTGGGACAGTAACAACAGTAACATCAACAAAGAGCTGTGTGAAATTCTGCATCCTGAATAATTCAGTTTTGCAGAATTTAAGAAATATCTAATGCAATAAAGAAATAACCTTCCACATTGCATGAGTGAGTATTAGGAACTTTCATTTACAGATTATATAATTCTCAGTTATAATATAGAATTAGTTTAGGCTGGAAGCTCATTCAAATCCTAACAGTAACATGTACAAAAACAAATTGATCTAATAACAAACATGTTTATAGCAATGCAATAAATGAAAAGCTATTCTTTTTTGTGCACAAAGAGATTTAACATAACAATAATGTAATTGTTAAAATGTCTAAGTAGAACACTATGTATAGTTACATTTGACAACAACAAAGAAAAACATTCAGGATAATGTTACACGTTTTTGGCATTTTGATAAAACTATACTCAGTAATAATGAAGAGACTCTATTGAAGCTGAAAGCTCATTGAAACCTGTGTGTGTGTGTGTGTGTGTGTGTGTGTGTGTGTGTGTGTGTGTGTGTGTGTGTGTGTGTCTAAAGCTTAACCTGGAAAAAGAAAGGAATAAAAACGTATTATATTAACTGTTTTGAATGTGAGCTTTAAACTGACGTTTTTCAACATTTAAGGAACTACTCTCGATTACATCACAAGTTTTGGGCAATCTTTTTTCATAGATTATTTAACTATTACTTATCGTTAAAAGACTTAAAGTCAATTTAAACCCAGACAAAGAAAAGTGAATAAAACGTTTAAAACTTGAAAAAAACGTCATTTTTTCTTTATAAAGTTGAAGCCAATTTAGACTTACTTTTTACAACAAATAGGAAACTACCTAATATTATGTTACTCGTTTTTTTAACTTTTCTTTATGAGTTTGTTTTGATGTTGAGCTTGTTGATCAGTGGAGTCTGATGGAAGCAGAAGGTTCTCCAACGTTTTCATAGGTCACTACACCTTCATCTTCATCATTATGCACCTGTACAAATAAACACAACACACTTGAGAAACTGATATCAAATGGAAGAAGTGAATCACCTCTTTTGCAGCAATCACTAACATAATAAATAATACAATTAGTACTGTTTCATTCTTATTGTAAAGACTGAAATACTAATAACACAAGCGTTGATTATTCAGAAACTCACTGCATTATCATCCGTCTGTGCTTTGTTCCCTGAAAAGACAAGAAAGAGTAAACTTCAGTTTCAAGTCTCAATCCGGCTTTATCTAATATTATTTAAATAAAATGACTTCAGTGAATGTTCTCACCTTTAGCTCTCGTCCATATCGTGACCGTCACCACAATTATTATGAGCGATGCTAAACCGACAGACACGATGATGAGCCTCAACCAATCTGGAACTGAGAGAAAAAACATTTAAAATATTTCGGCTGCAGCTTACTAGACCATTTCAAATCCTGCGCCTCAAAGAATTCACATGTTTTCTTAATATTTATTTGGTCTGACATTTATAATGTAGGCTGCAGAAGGAGTCAGAGAGATGGATGTTAGTCACTACCTTGTCCTTGGGGACCATTACAGAGATATACAAACACATTTAAGTTTAACATCTGACGAAACTTAATGAGACATAATTATGTAATCCTTAAACTTAAAATCATCAAATAAAATCAAATATACCCCGTTTTCCGTTAGAATTCAACAAATCATATTTTTTCGATGTGTAAATAAAATGTGAAGTCTTAAGGGTCGCGCTGGCAGAGGAGGAAGTAACTTAAACATCTCAACATGTTCTCACCTGAGGACTGAGGGCTGAAGAGAAACACCTGTACGTCTCTTGTGTTCTTATCAGTTACTTCACAAGTAAACAACTCAGACCTTGTTGTGTAACTAAAAAGAGAAGTCGGAAATGTCACAGAGGCAGAGCAGAGAGACTGTGATGTCGTCATATCTCTGTGATCTTTATCCACATCTTGACCCTGAAGCAGCCACTTCACTGTGAGTTCACACCGTTCATATGTCTTCACAGAGCAGAGTAACGTCACCTCATCATTGTCCTGATGCTCAGTCACTGAAGATGGAGATAAACAACAAGAGTCAAATTAACTTAATCACTGTAATAATAATTATTGTAATGTTTTAGAGTATTGTTCAATAGAGACAGTTTGAAAACACTATGATGTAAATACTCACTGTTAACAACAGACAGATAAACAGGAGAGTCTTGATATGTTTGTTGTTCTCCTGATCTGAACTGTCTGCAGGTGTATTGACTAGCATCCTCCTCTGTGACCTTCTTTATACCCAGAGAACATGTATCCGTAACACTCAGTCTGTCTGCTTTAGCTTTGGCATCTTTGTGAATCAGTCCACCTTCAGCCAGCAGTGCTGTTGGTTCTTTTAAATGATTAAAGAGCCATGTAGTTCCCTCACAGTTCCCCATTGCATTGTTACAAGGCAAAGTGACTTCAACTCCTTCTTTGACAATGAAACGCTGTTTGGTTGCTACCCCTGAGAAGACAAAGACAGAGAAATAACTTTAAATAAATATGGAAAGTGGACTGCAGTTAAAAAGGGCTTTTCTGTAGCGAGCACTTAAAGTATTTTACAACACATTCACACGAGACAAGAATACAAGGAGGTCCAATATCTTTCCCTTAATTCTCCGAGCCACATTTTCCCAATAACAGGTCATTATAAAGATATTGTGAGTATGGTTTTTTAGCAAATAGATGATGGTGCTTAAAAGGGTCCAATAAAATCACTATGGTCAAAATAAACAAACTTAGCTGTCTGAGTTAAATGAAGGTTAGATAATGAATGATATAAGTAGCATTGTTAAAATAAAGTGTGTGATGTCACCTATCTATACATATTATAAACATCCTTACCTGTAATCTGAAGCAGTAAAAACATCATTTGAATCCATCTGATTTCAGCCATCGTGATTCTCGGTCTCTCTTGCTCGCACTTTCTCAACTGTGAACGCCGGCTTGAGAAATACATCTACTTCCTATTAGGTGTGAACTTCCTCATGAGGACACTCTTCTCTCCATATGAGGAGGTATTTCATATTTATGATGGCGTATAACTAAAGCAATTTGTGCTCCGAGCTTAAAAAGTGAAATAAAACTACATTTCTGTCTGTAAATAATACATAATTAGTATTATTGTTAATAGCTAGTACGAGACATTTTCTGTATAAGTTATTTTCATTGATTTCATTTTTAAATGTTATATTTATTGTTACAGTATGTTGTATTTCTGATAGTAATAATATTTATAAATATTGGTATACTATTGTTAATAGCAATGAGTATTACAAAACTTTATATTTCAAGTTATTTCTGTTTTATTTGGAAAGAAAATTGACAAGAATACAAACAAAAAAAAGCAGAAACCCTGAAAGGTAACACTAGATCAATAAATTGACTGACATCAAGTCAACAAAGGAGCATATCATATATATTATACACATTTTCTTATAGAGAGGCGAAGTCCCGCCCTTCTACCTCCGACCCATGGGACCTTATTTCGGAAAAATGATGTATTGAAGTCAATGGGGAGAGAAAACGTATCTTTTGATCCCGTTTGAATTGTGCCACGAATTACACATATGATGTTTGTCAATTTAAAAAATCATTTCCAAGTCAAAAAAGTCACAGTTTGTCGTAAAACTGTTGAAATATAAGACTATGAAAAATACGCAACTAGAAAGACTACAAATCCCAGAGTCCCGGTCCTGCATGCTG
>NW_022987975.1:0-15000 GCF_902827165.1 Trematomus bernacchii | reverse complement strand
AGTTTCTGTTAATACAAATCTTAGTTAGCACATCCATCATGTATTCATTGACTGAGTCTTCATTTGAATGTCTTTCAAAAAAGCATTACGTTGTTAAAGAGGAAACTTTCTGCACATTTTCAGGTTCATATTTGTATGTAGTTTCTCTACTTTAAAGAGTCCTCTCCTGCTGATGTTCAGGTGTATATCAGTATGTAGTGTCTCTACTTTAAAGAGTCCTCTCTTGCTGATGTTCAGGTGTATATCAGTATGTAGTGTCTCTACTTTAAAGAGTCCTCTCCTGCTGATGTTCAGGTGTATATCAGTATGTAGTGTCTCTACTTTAAAGAGTCCTCTCCTGCTGATGTTCAGGTGTATATCAGTATGTAGTGTCTCTACTTTAAAGAGTCCTCTCCTGCTGATGTTCAGGTGTATATCAGTATGTAGTGTCTCTACTTTAAAGAGTCCTCTCCTGCTGATGTTCAGGTGTATATCAGTATGTAGTGTCTCTACTTTAAAGAGTCCTCTCCTGCTGATGTTCAGGTGTATATCAGTATGTAGTGACTCTACTTTAAAGAGTCCTCTCCTGCTGATGTTCAGGTGTATATCAGTATGTAGTGTCTCTACTTTAAAGAGTCCTCTCCTGCTGATGTTCAGGTGTATATCAGTATGTAGTGTCTCTACTTTAAAGAGTCCTCTCCTGCTGATGTTCAGGTGGTATATCAGTATGCAGTGTCTCTACTTTAAAGAGTCCTCTCCTGCTGATGTTCAGGTGTATATCAGTATGTAGTGTCTCTACTTTAAAGAGTCCTCTCCTGCTGATGTTCAGGTGTATATCAGTATGTAGTGTCTCTACTTTAAAGAGTCCTCTCCTGCTGATGTTCAGATGTATATCAGTATGTAGTGTCTCTACTTTAAAGAGTCCTCTCCTGCTGATGTTCAGGTGTATATCAGTATGTAGTGTCTCTACTTTAAAGAGTCCTCCTGCTGATCTTCAGGTGTATATCAGTATGTAGTGTCTCTACTTTAAAGAGTCCTCTCCTGCTGATGTTCAGGTGTATATCAGTATGTAGTGTCTCTACTTTAAAGAGTCCTCTCCTGCTGATGTTCAGGTGTATATCAGTATGTAGTGTCTCTACTTTAAAGAGTCCTCTCCTGCTGATGTTCAGGTGTATATCAGTATGTAGTGACTCTACTTTAAAGAGTCCTCTCCTGCTGATGTTCAGGTGTATATCAGTATGTAGTGTCTCTACTTTAAAGAGTCCTCTCCTGCTGATGTTCAGGTGTATATCAGTATGTAGTGTCTCTACTTTAAAGAGTCCTCTCCTGCTGATGTTCAGGTGTATATCAGTATGCAGTGGCTCTACTTTAAAGAGTCCTCTCCTGCTGATGTTCAGGTGTATATCAGTATGTAGTGTCTCTACTTTAAAGAGTCCTCTCCTGCTGATGTTCAGGTGTATATCAGTATGTAGTGTCTCTACTTTAAAGAGTCCTCTCCTGCTGATGTTCAGGTGTATATCAGTATGTAGTGTCTCTACTTTAAAGAGTCCTCTCCTGCTGATGTTCAGATGTATATCAGTATGTAGTGTCTCTACTTTAAAGAGTCCTCTCCTGCTGATGTTCAGGTGTATATCAGTATGTAGTGTCTCTACTTTAAAGAGTCCTCCTGCTGATCTTCAGGTGTATATCAGTATGTAGTGTCTCTACTTTAAAGAGTCCTCTCCTGCTGATGTTCAGGTGTATATCAGTATGTAGTGTCTCTACTTTAAAGAGTCCTCTCCTGCTGATGTTCAGGTGTATATCAGTATGTGGTGTCTCTACTTTAAAGAGTCCTCTCCTGCTGATGTTCAGGTGTATATCAGTATGTAGTGTCTCTACTTTAAAGAGTCCTCTCCTGCTGATGTTCAGGTGTATATCAGTATGTAGTGTCTCTACATGTCTCCATGCTTTAATGTTCAAAAAGCTCTTTATTTTTCTCATACTGCCTGTGCTGCAGCACCTCTTTTCACCCTCTGTCTGAAACCAGAGCCCAGTCTGCTCTGATTGGTTAGCTGTGCGGCTCTGTTGTGATTGGTCAACCGCTTGGAGATATACTGTACTTTATATATTCATATTAGAGAGTGTGTGTGTGACAGAGAAAGAGAGAGGTAGAGTTACTACCTGGTCCTTTTGAAACGTTTATCCCTCTTGATGTGCTTCCTTTTGGTGAGGATGATAGGAAATTACAAAACAAAACGCAACACAAGGGGATACAAACAAACTTAACATCAGAAGAGACTATATGAGACATAATAATGTAATCTCTAAACTTAAAGATAATCAAATAAATCAAATGTACCCGTTTGCTGACACGAGGACTTTGGGCCAGCATCACACAGCAGAGTTTCTCCAGTTCTAGGATCTGTCACGTTACACTTCAGCAAGTTTTGATCAAGATGAGAAGCAAATCTCACCCTGGATGAACAGGCAGTTGGTGTTATCTCCACGTCACTCTGATTACCCTCGTACACCCATTTCACTGTGTGTTTACACTCTCCATATGTCGACACAGCGCAGAACAAGGTGATCATATCATTTTGTTTATCTTGAGTCACTGAAAATAGAGATAACGTGAGAGAAAGACAACAAGAGTATAATTAACTTCACCACTGTAATCATCATTATTGTAATAGTATAGTATATTGACAGTATGAGAGGAAAAAATGATGATGTTTATACTCACTGTTAATAACAGACAGAAGAACCACAAAGTCTGCACCTTGTTGTTTTTGTCCTGATCTGTTGTACTGTCTGCAGGAGTAACGACCAGCATCCTCAGGTGTGACATTTTTTATAAACAGAGAACAGTTTTCTGTAACACTCAGTCTGTCTGATTTAGCTTTGGGAATCCCATTTCTACCTATCTGTCCAAGATTAATCAGCTCTATTACTGTTGCCCGTTCATACTGACTGTGGAGCCAGGTTGTACTGTCACATTTGTGCTGATGTTTTATCACATGTTCACAAGGCAAAGTGACACTATGTCCAGCTCTGACAGTGAGGGAGGAATTCTGTCCAGTCACTGCTGTTAAAGATAAGAGAAAAGAAAACATTGAAAACAGTTTCTTTATAGTCATGTGATAGGATGATAATACATAAACAAACATTATCAAATGTCCCTTCTCCAAGAATTCAGTCATTACACTCTGTTCAAAACAAACAGCAAACTTGGCCCTTCACTCAAATCAGTTTTAGTTATTGAAATACTTTAAGTAAAGTTTCTTTAGGTCATGTATGTGTTCTTCATCCTTACCTGTAAACTGAAGCAGCAGTATCACCACTAAAGTCGTATTAATCCGTCTGAATTCAACCATCGTGTCTCTGCGTCTCTGTCTCTCGCTCTCACGCCCTCAACTGACGTCTCTGAACTAATGACTCTGTAGAAGAGAGAAAGATGCACTTCCTGTTTTAAATAAAATGTCACTTCCTTTTTGTGAGTCCTTTTTTTAATCACTCTTTTAGTGGTTGAATTGGTAAAAGACAGATCAGCTTTTTATCTCAGTGAATGTAGATATCTGAACAGCTCAAACAGATGTGGTTCAGAGTGGATATAAAAGACACATTTAACAACATTAGCTCTAGGGTCAAAATGTTAATAATCCCACAGAAGGAATATTTATAGTATAATCTGAGACCTGAGTGTTTGTGACGACTTTACTCACCCACCCACCCTAACCACATGACATTTCCTGTGTATCGTGGTGTTTCAGAGTCTCATACTTTCCGTCTATAATCACAACCTGTATTCACACAGTGCTATTGAAATGCTATTCCACATTTCCAAACTTTCTGGGGATAGTATTTGCAAATTAAGAAGTAATTCTCAATGCAATGGAAAATTGAAGAGACCACAAGGAGCAAAGTGAATAAAAAATGCACAGAAAATATTAACATTACTACAACTTGCCTTCTGACTAACTTTGCTGTATGAAACCTTCAGACACACTGATATGTCCTGATAAGGAGATTTAGTTTTTTAGTATCATTAATTCAATGTTTTTCTGCATGTCATTCGTGGCAATCATGATGTCCTAAAAATACAAGAGTACTTTTCTTTTGAGGAAGTTTAGTTGCAAAAACATTTGTGCAAATATGGTGCTAAAATACAGCTCTGCATGAAAAAAAAGTGATGTTTACGAGGCACATAAATGCTACGTGACTCAAACTCCCCGCCCACCAGCATTTGACGCCCATGGTGCAATATGGTCATAGTGGGGGAAATTACTAATGTTTTAGTGGTTTGAGAATCAGTCGCTTCTTCAAAGTGGCTCAGTGTTATTTCCGGAGAACTGATGGGGAAGTGTTTCTGTGAGAATGAGGGCAACGGCAGCAGCAGCAGAGCTCTGGAGGTGATGAGCAGACAAATATCACACGTCATCATGTTTGTTCACACCCTGTAAGAACACAATTGGTCAGAATATTAACCAATATCATTAGATGGCTTTGTGGGCAGTGCAGAGGGGGAGCGAAAAAACTAAACAGAAGTTCACTCCTTGAAACTCTGAACGTCTGTTTTCTATTATAGTCAGATCTAAAGATAACGGTATGGACGGTTTTAATATTGTCTCTCTAACAGAAATGCTTACATGTCAGTATGCTATTTTTGTAACTATGCTCCATGGGTGTATAAAGAGAAATGTATACAGAGTTGGAGGCGGGACCTTGTTCATTGTTATGAGAGTTGGTATGTTTCACATGAAGTCAAAATGGCCTGCCTCTCGAGGGATTAGTATTCGTATCTGGGCCAATAGAGAGTGCACAAATGCTTTTTACTTAAGCCCCGCCTCCAATCTGCAGCTTCAAGGCCAATCTCGTCTCAGTCAAATGAATGGAGAGGTTTAATAACTCTGGATTCAGCTTTTAGCACATTTTGCAACTTTTAGACCCTAGTGATTTAAATAAGGGCTATAAAAGTGTTCGTACTGGGTAGTTGATTAGTTTTTATTTTAAAGATCTGCAGATATACAGACGTCCAGTGGCGGCTGGGGGAAAATATTTTAGGTGGGGCTGTGGAAATGGTGACCAAACCATACTAGGCGGGTCCGGGGGGATGCTCCCCCGGAAGAAAATGTTGAGAAATGACCCCTTAAATTATGACTTCTGGTGATGTTAGAGGGGGGGGGGGGACGACGACGACAAATTGAGGCTTACAAATTGAGGCTTAAAAATATGAGATAATCCATAATCTTCAGTGTGGTTAGCTATGAATCTTCCAAAACGTTCAAATACCTTGTCCTGGACATAGTTTCTACAGTATAAACTGTGCAACAGTACAGTAGGCCCACACAAACTGCAGAACACTGGTGCTTTGGGAACACTCAAATGATTTAATTCCCATTTAAAATCAGGAGACTAAATATGAACATTATATGTGTGTGTGTGTGTGTGTGTGCGTGTGCGTGTGTGTGTGTGTGTGTGTGTGTGTGTGTGTGTATGTGTGTGTGTGTGTGTGTGTGTGTGTGTGTGTGTGTGTGTGTGTGTGTGTGTGTGTGTGTGTGTGAGAGAGAGATGGAGATCTTTAGGTTTAAGGAAGGCAGAGGATGCCCTCAACAGGCCAGTTAGAGAACTACAACATCTGGAGGAAAAGAAGGAAATAAATTAAATAAACAAATCGGGTTGGTCCGGTCCAAGGTCTTTAACCAACAATTTCTCTCCCAAACTTCTCCTTTCAAAAGGATTTGATAGTAGTGCTTGGACGGAATTGGGTGGGGACCGAGGTCCGGAGTCTCCACCTGCACACGCAGCCATCCTCATCAACTACTGATACGCCTTGGATACGATTCCAAACAACTCACAGACGCTCAGGGCGCTGAAATTGGCGCCCTATGACCATCAGATCTGACGACGCTGATTGGCTGAAATTATGTTTCGGCGGCATAGTTTACAAATAGCAACAGTCAGCAATGTGTTGGCTGCTGCTGCACTGGCTGAGGGCTCCTTTCTTAGCGCCCAGACGAGAGAGGGTAATGATACACGCTGCGGCCAGGCAGGAAACATGTGACTTATTAGTAACTTTAGACATCGTAACACAATTTTAAACGAGATTTTATTGTAGATTATACATTTTACTGATACCAACTATATAATATTTACCTTGTTAATTAAAAATAAAAATGATATATATTTTTTTAATATATTTTTTATTTTGAATGACAATCAAACATGTGGGAAGAGGGGGGGCGGCGCCCCTATGGGCTTGCCGCCACTGCAGACGTCTCTTTTCCAATGTAAGTCAATGGGAAAAGGATTTTGGGCCCAATGATGTCACAGACTGACACAGAAGTTGGCCACTACCAAACATTTGTTTCAGCAGCGTTTCCCCAGTCTTACCCCTAGATTCCACCGGGTCCGTCTGCGGCGCGTTACGGGCGCGTTACGGGCGTGTTACGGGCGTGTTACGGGCGTGTTACGGGCGCGTTACGGCTGCGCCGCGGTGCTCACGGCGATCGCGGCCACTCTAGTCAATGGGTGCTATTCCACCACATGCGGCGCGTTACGGCTCAGAAGCGTCCCAGAAGCGTCTCGGCGCAGGGCTCCTCTAAAATTAGGATCGAATCCTATTTTTGTCGCGGCGCAGCCGTAACGTAAGGTCGGGCAGGCAGGAAGTGGAACGTTCAGAGCTATATATACACACACACAAACTAATTTTGCAGACCCTATCCCTCCGTAGTCTTTCAAGTAGGAGGAGAAATGCCAGCGTTCTCCTCCGGTTTACAGGCACTGTGTAAATTATATATATAGAATAATTATGATGATGAATGCATTTTTTTACCACTAAAATACAGCACACATCTTTGATTCATGTCGTTTATAACTGGAATATTACAGTTATTATTAACTTTGTCTGTACAAAGTAGCCTGTCCAGGAAATATGCCCAAATCAACAAAAACTGCGAGCCGGCAGGCAAGACGCTCCGCTTCTGAAATGCTTCTGAAACGCGCCTGGTAGGGTATGACGCCGGAGGAGGTCGGACCAAAACTGCAACGCGGCGCAGACGGACCCGGTGGAATCTAGGGGTTAGTATCTGTCACGTTACACTTCAGCAACTTTTGATTAGGATGAGAAGCAAATCTCACCCTGGATGCACAGGTAGCTGGTCTTATCTCCACATCATTCTGATTACCCTCGTACACCCACTTCACTGTGTGTTTACAGTCTCCATATGTCGACACAACGCAGAACAAGATGATCATATAATTTTGTTTATCTTGAGTCACTGAAAATACAGATAATGTGAGAGAAGACAACAAGAGTTACATTTACTTTTCCACTGATATTATAATTATTGTTGTGTTATAGTATATTGACAGTATGAGAGGAAACATTATGATGTAAATACTCACTGATAATAACAGACAGAAGAACAGGAAAGTCTGGACCTTGTTGTTCTCCTGATCTGTTGTACTGTCTGCAGGAGTAACGACCAGCATCCTCACGTGTGATATTTTTTATAACCAGAGAACAGTCTTCTGTAACACTCAGTCTGTCTGATTTAGCTTTGGAAATCACATCTGTTTTTTTCTTCCCAAGATGAATCAGCTCTATTGTTGTTCCCCCTTCATAACGACTGTAGAGCCAGGTAGTACTGTCACATTTGTCCTGAGGTTTTATCACATTTTCACACAGCAAAGTGGCACTATGTCCAGCTCTGACAGTGAAGGAGAGGGAAGTTTTTCCAGTGACTGCTGTTAAAGATAAGAGAAAATAAAAATGTTTAAACTTTTTCTTTATAGTCATGTGATAGGATGATAATACATATAACTAACAGTATCAAATGTCCCTTCTCCAAGAATTCAGCCATTACACTTTGTTCAAAACAAACAGCAAACTTGGCCCTTCACTCAAATCAGTTTTAGTTATTGAAATACTTTAAGTAAAGTTTCTTTAGTTCATGTATGTGTTCTTCATCCTTACCTGTAAACTGAAGCAGCAGTATCACCACTAAAGTCGTATTAATCCGTCTGAATTCAACCATCGTGTCTCTGCGTCTCTGTCTCTCGCTCTCACACCCTCAACTGACCTCTCTGAACTAATGACTCTGTAGAAGAGAGAAAGATGTACTTCCTGTTTTAAATAAAATGTCACTTCCTTTTTGTGACTTTAGTCCTTTTAGTAGTATTTGTATTTGATAGTATTTGCAAATTAAGAAGTAATTCTCAATGCAATGGGAAATTGAAGAGACCACAAGGAGCAAAGTGAATAAAAAATGCACAGAAAATATTAACATTTGTACAACTTGCCTTCTCACTAACTTTGCTGTATGAAACCTTCAGACACACTGATATATCCTGATAAGAAGAAAATATGTTTTAGTATCATTAATTCAATGTTTTTCTGCCTGTCATTCGTGGAAATCATGATGTCCTAAAAATACAAGAGGACTTTTCTTTTGAGGAAGTTTAGTTGCAAAAAAATGTGTGCAAATATGGTGCTAAAATACAGCATTGCATTAAAAAAGTGATGTTGACAGAGCACATTGATGCTCACGTGACTCAAACTCCCCGCCCACCAGAATTTGACGCCCATGGTGCAATATGGTCATAGTGGGGGGAAATTACTAATATCTTAGTGGTTTGTGAATCAGTCGTTTCTTCAATGTGGCTCAGTGTTATTTCCTGAGAACTGCTGGGGAAGCACACAATCAATCACCCTCAGATTTTGAGATACCCCTACCCGAGGTAGAACAAATGACAACAATGATTTTTATTATCTTTAGGGTCTCCCATTAATGAAATTGATTGTTGTCAAATTTTAGTTTGGGGGAAAACATTTTTTTTGGTTGTTCTTTAGAACTACCCCAATCCCTGAAAAAGAGCCAATTAGACCAGGCCGAATATGGGAAAGGTGAAAAAAAAGCCCATAACTTGAGAATGATCACTCTTTTCCTCTTCAGATTTGCTGAGGTATGAACCAGGTGACTGTCCGACATCACCAAATAGTCAGACAATTATTTAACTAAAAAAATACTGAATTATAGTCCTGTAATCTTAGCTTTAGTTTTGACGGAAATTGTACTTTTGGTGATAGGAACATAGGACTCAATCACTTTTCTCTCAATTATCAGAAAAACAGAAATCCCTAAAAAATATACCATTACTGAATTGTCTAGGGTGCTATTGAACACTAACCAGTAGTTGTATGGAAACTACTTCTACTACTGTTCTATTGCAAATGAGATTTGGGTGTAGTCATATTCACCTGTTAAGCCCGAGAGACCCTGGTACCGGGGCACTGCCGCAACATCTTGCAGGAAACAGTGTCTGAGGGCATGTCCATTTAAAGCTCCCATGTCATGCTTTTCCGGTTATTACCCGTCCCCTTGTGTGTTATGAAGGTTTGTATGCATGTAAACGGTGTGCAGAGTCAAAACCCTCAAAGTACACCCTGTAGCGAGTAAAACTCTAACACAGAAAATACCTCCCCAAAACGCCTCGTTGGAGATACGTCACTGCCCATTTGAGTCTTCCATTTAGTTCCGGGTACGGCATGATGTCATGCGGTACCCGGAACGAAATGGACCAATCCCGAAGAGCTATGGCCACACAGCCAGCGGCGCTGGCCGCACCCTCTGCCAGCCTAACATTTACTGTTGGAAGCTCTGGTTCAGTTCACAATCGATCCAGTCATGCCACTGCCAAGGACCTGTTTCCTGAAATGTGAGGAGAAATCTGAGCTGTTTGTCCTACCGACGGAAGAACCAGTCAGTGGTTGAAATTTCTTTTTAACACTGTTCTTTCAGAGGTTCGAAGAACCGGCATTTCACAGACGGAAGCTTCCAAAACATTGCCCAGTTTGAGGCCGGATATGCACAGCATTTGAAACTGAAGGACGATGCTATTCCGAGTTTGTTTGGACCGTTTGGAGCAGGGGAAGATTCGGGTACACAACCTGTAAGTTTGCATTGTTATTTGTGTATTTATCAAACAAGGTATCTGCCACGACTGTTTAAATGTGTAAACATGTTTCGGACTGCTAAGCCAGTGCTCACTGTGCTAACTAAGTTGCTAGCGTTTCCATATCAACTCTAATATCAGCAGATGGCCTTACATACATGTATCTCATAGCAGGAGAATGTCTGCATTCACACATGAAATACTCATAGACCGTATACTCCGGGTGATTTGCCGTACGGTCAGTCGCGAAACGTAATTACATTATAGCTGGCGTAGTATGTATGCTACCGAGCTAAACAACAAGGCTACTAACGGCCCGTACACACAGCAGCGTTAAAAAAAATCTTGGAACGCTTCTGCCCATTCACTTTGAATGGGGTAAGAGCTAGACATGAGTTTGCTCTGAAAAACATTTTTTTTATGCCAGCTACAATGAATGTAGCAGACTACCCATATAAGATTGCAATTGTAAACATGTGCTTGATAGCCTAATATGAACCACTATCTGTTGTTCATAGTATAGAAAAGCATATTGAACAACTGAACAACTAGCAAACGTAGATTAGCATTGTAATCCAGCTGGCAAACTGACGAACATCAAACAACTACGTTTATTAGTCCGCTCACAGACCCCCAAAGGACTGTACATTACAGTTAGCTTTCCTCCGACGCTGATAGCATGTATAGCTAACGAGGCTAGCTATACATGCTAGCGGGAAACATTCTATGACCGAACGTAGCAGACTACCCGTATAAGATTGCAATTATAAACACGTTATTGCTAGCCTAATATGAACCACTAGCTTTTGTTCATAGTAGTTTTATTACTCTACATTATAGTTGCCGTTCCTCCGAGCTAGCGTTCATATCCTGTTAGCTACCAAAGTAAACAAAGCTAGGTTAGCATATTAGCTGGCAAGCTTACTCCACACTCCTACCACAACTACTACTAACGAATCTAAAACAACTAAGTTTCTCTAATATTTTGTGATTTGCATTTGATTTCGTCCAGCCAAATCCTGCCGGCCAATACATGACGGGACTACCGCACTGATGCATCGTCCTAAAAAGCCCCGGCTGCGAAAGGCAAGATGCCGACAACGGGGAGGAATTGATGATATACCGTGTATATATGTATATTTATGTTCATTTTGTACATTTCTAAAAATAAAGTTTAATGGAAATACTTAGTAGGCCTATCCTTTCTTCCCTGAATTATTTGCTCCTATAACATATCATTCATATATAGCAAACCATGATTTGATTTCTCATCAAACAGTAGTAGTTTATTACAGGTAAAAATAACTTACTCTTTGTTATGACCGGCTCGTAGGCCACAACGGAAAGACAAGGAGACATACACGAGTTTACAAAACCACGGCACATTTATTGTGGTAAATGCAGAGATAGGTGGTCGAGGGGAGAGGATCGCCGAGTTCGTCCTTCTGCAGCCGCTTTGGAGAGAGACAGGGGCCGCCGTGTGACTCCGGGCAGCTGGGCTTAATAGCACCTCGGCTCCGGCCAGGTGTCCGTGATCGCGCTGATTAGCCATCGTAAGACCTGCAACACACCTGCACAAATGGCCCTGGGGCCGTCACACTCTTCTATAACAACAGTTGTAGGTACAGTTCAGTTAGTTAGCGTATAAAATATACGGCTGTACCGACGCCATTATAAGACTGATGTTCTGAGAGCGAACCGAAAAAAGCACTGTTAGACATGGGCGGAGCCTCTCTGGTGGTTGACTAATCAGAACAGAGTGGCCGAGCTGACCAATCGGAGTACACCTGGCTCACAGGGAGGGGGGGGCAAGAGCTCCAACGAGTCGTTTAGTGGAGAGAGTGAATACTGCTGAATACACATACTTTACAGAGATGCTGTATGCGAAACCAATGTGAGTTTGGAAAATTGCACAGTATAAATCTATTTTAATATACCTCAACAATGTAATTATGATCAGTGGAAATGGCCATGACATGGGCCCTTTAATAAAACTATGAATGTTTTATATCCATATAACGGGAAGAAACTCATCTTACTGATCATTTTTTCAAAAGAAAACCCACAATGCTAACACTGAGCCTCTGAATTAGCAACGAGCGAAAAATGCTAACACCTTACTGCACCGAAAATCACTCACAAAACCTTATTATTTATCTTTTCACCACATCCAACACATCGATTCACATCGTGAGGTGACACAGAATCTATTGACACCAACATTACCACTGAATTATACGTATTTGCGACGTTATAAGCAAAAACGGACATCAAAACAGGTGACGCTAGGTAGCTAAAATGCTAACATTTTTACCATGGCTCTGTAGTCTCTCCAAAGTGGTCTTCAATGGCATTAAAACGATAAAAAACGCTGCTGAAGTTAATCCATAGGTTAATCTAATGTGTCTGTGTCCCTTTGAAATGATTTCTGATAATCCATAAGCATTAAAACTGCTTTTCCGTTTCCAGATGTCAAAGCTAGAGATAGGTTCACTCTGATTGAAAATTACATGCGCGAAGCCCCCACCTTTTCTCTTCACAACGTGTGTGTGTGGGGGACTCCCCCTTCGATTCTATTGGCTCTATCGGTCAGAAAGAGGTATCAACCATCAAAATCGAGCAAGGGGGGCCAGAGATATGGAAAATCCACCCAAATAACCCCAGAAGTGGTTTCTTTTTGCTAAATCTCTCTAAAAAGGTCAAATGTCACTTGTTTTGCATCAATCGTGATGCAGGGTACTTATTATATGTTGTACTTTGGATTCCTAAAGCTTTTAGTCTACTAACCCATCATCCAAGGGTGGTTTTCACTATAAGTAAAAAAGAATTTTTGGACGGACACTATAAATTACAGTTTTTTACTATGAAAAATCTGAATTTTCTTTAAAATAAAAAACATCTATATTGATTCTGACTTTTCTACATCCAACTCACAGGTTTATCATTACTTTGAGAAAAAAGATTATTAATTTAACCCTTTTAGAAGGGAAGATATGGTCATTTGTTCTGGGAATGTCATTTTCGAGCCTGAGACCAGAAAAACAGGCTCAGGGCTTAACAGGTTAAAACTTATGGAATAGATATTATTAATTGTTTCAAACTAACATTTGTTTGTATTGTCACTAGTGGCTTTAATAATAATACATTGGATTTTTATAGCGCTTTTCCTAATGCTCAAAGACGCTTTACATAAATCAGAAAGATAAACACTACAAAGGCTTTAGGCTTATTTGGTTACGAAGCACATACTGCTGTTTTTAAATGAAGGTCAAAGTTCATGACCTTACCATGTTTATGACTCTTTTACTTAAAAAAAAAAGAAGAATTTAGGACACCTGCATAATGAAAGTGAGAGACATTACAAAACTGAGCTCTTGGGAGCATGTTCAAGGTTCAAGGCTTTTATTAGTCATTCGTACATAGCTACAGTGTAGTCATGACGACGAAAATATTAGGTCACAGGCTCCTCCAACAGTGCAACACAATAACACAGAAAAACAGAAAAAAAAAAAAGTAAATACAAAAATAGAAATAGTGAAATAGTGAAATAGTGCAATAAGAGTCTATATACAAAGTACATGTAAAGTTTGAAAACAAGAGTTTCAGGAAACGACCTTTGGGGAACTCCACATCCTTTGTCCGTGCATCCTTTTGGTACCATTGAAATATTCTCTATCTTTAACCTGATTTGAAGCAAACTGGGAATGTGTCTGAAATGTGAACAAGAAACTTCTCTGGATTATGTTACACAGAAATAATTAAAGTCCGGTTTGGTGTTGGACAGTAACAACAGTAACATCAACAAAGAGCTGTGTGAAATTCTGCATCCTGAATAATTCAGTTTTGGCAGAATTTAAGAAATCATATCTAATGCAATAAAGAAATAACCTTCCACATTGCCATGAGTGAGTATTAGGAACTTTTATTTACAGATTATATAATTCTCAGTTATAATATAGAATTAGTTTAGGCTGACAGCTCATTCAAATCCTAACAATAAAATATACAAAAACAAATTGATCTAATAACAAACATGTTTATAGCAATGCAATGAATGAAAAGCAATTATTTTTGTGGCACAAAGAGATTTAACGTAACAATACGTTAATTGTTAAAAATGTCTAAGCAGAACACTATGTATAGTTACATTTTACAACAACAAAGAAAAACATTCAGGATAATGTTACACGTTTTTGCATTTTGATAAACTCAGTAATAATGAAGAGACTCTATTGAAGCTGAAAGCTCATTGAAACCCAGACAAAAACATATTACACTGTGTTGTGTGTGTGTGTGTGTGTGTGGTGTGTGTGTGTGTGTGTGTGTGTTGTGTGTGTGTGTGTGGTGTGTGTGTGTGTGTGGTGTGTGTGTGTGTGTGTGTGTGTGTGTGTGTGTGTGTGTGTGTGTGTGTGTGTGTGCATAAACCTTAAACTGGAAATTAATAAAATCTTATTATATTAACTGTTTTGAATGTGAGCCTTAAACTGACGTTTTTCAACATTTAAGGAACTACTCTCGATTACATCACAAGTTTTTGGCAATTTCTTTTCATAGATTAAATTAACTATTACTTATCATTAAGAGACTTAAAGTTAATTTAAACCCAGACAAAGAAAAGTGAATAAAACGTTCAAAAACTTGGAAAAACGTATTTTTTTGTTTTTAAAGTTGAAGCCAATTTAGACTTACTTTTTACAACAAATAGGAAACAACCTAATATTATGTTACTAGTTTCTTTACGAGTTTGTTTTGATGTTGAACTTGTTGATCAGTGGAGTCTGATGGAAGCAGAAGGTTCTCCAACGTTTTCATAGGTCACTACACCTTCATCTTCATCATTATGCACCTGTACAAATAAACACAACACACTTGAGAAACTGATATCAAATGGAAGAAGTGAATCACCTCTTTTGCAGCAATCACTAACATAATAAATAATACAATTAGTACTGTTTCATTCTTATTGTAAAGACTGAAATACTAATAACACAAGCGTTGATTATTCAGAAAACTCACTGCATTATCATCCGTCTGTGCTTTGTTCCCTGAAAAGACAAGAAAGAGTAAACTAGACTATTTCAAATCCTG
>NW_022987974.1:0-26583 GCF_902827165.1 Trematomus bernacchii | reverse complement strand
CTCACACCTCATCCTCCATGCTCCCCTCCCTGCCCCTCCCTCCTCCTCCATGCTCATCCCCACCTCAAACTCCTCCTCCATGCCTCCCCCCACTGCTCACAACCTCATCCTCCATGCTCTCCCCCTCCTCACACCTTCATACCTCCATGCCTCCCCCCCCCTCACACCTCCTCCTCCATGCTCCCCCCCCCCCCCCCCACCTCACACCTCCTCCTCCATGCTCCCCCCCACCTCACACCTCCTCCTCCATGCTTCAAGGTGGAACCTCACATGCAGAAACCATCCCCTCACCTTCTCTGCGTCAAAGACACGGAGGTTGGAACCAAAAATCTCAAATTTGGACTCAGACCAAAGTACAGATTTCCAAAACGTAATAGGCCACGCCCACATTATTAAATCAACACGATACATGAGATCTCATTTAATACTCGCCCCCAGAGCATGTGTTTACAATTTGGTTAATTTCTGTTAGAAAGTTACACATTTGTGTTGATCTTAGCACCCCCTCTGGGTCCGTACATTTCAATTGAGAATGCAGTTTGGATGTATAGGAACATATTCTTTAGAAGATCAGGCTGGTTTTCTATAAACCTTAACATGTAATATATTCTCTGAATTACTTTTCCTGCTAATGTGCTGTACAGCCCACCAACATGAATATATTATTATCAACATGATACCATTGTTATTCTTAGTTATTATTATAGTAGTTCCATCGATGCTCAAATGTATAATCCCAGACTTTAAAAATACATCTGAAACATGTAAGTGCATTAACACCCACATGTTTCTAATGTTGGTTATTACAGCCTTTAAATAAGTGACGACTGAAGACAAGCAGAGACACATAGATACATGTTTACATGTTTCTTCATGCCCCGATGTCAGCCCGGTTCAGACCTGCCCTGCATTCTTCACTGATGACGTGAACTCAGAGTACAGTCTGAGAAACAACAGGACATGAAATCTTTCTAAAATCATTCTGCTTGAACTCAGAGAGAAGTTCCACACAATATTTCAAACAATATTTAGAATCAGCTTTAATGAATCAGAACTGTCCGGTCTTCTGGTCTGCTTTCTGTCCCCAGAACCAGAACTAAACCTGGAGAAGTTCAGTTATTATGCTCCAAACATCTGGAACAAACTCCCAGAAACCTGCAGGTCCTTTTGAATCCAGGCTGAAGACTTTCCCTTTAATTGAACTATTCATATCTCACACTGCACTGTAACTGTTATTCATGTATTTTATACCTGTGTTGTTCTATATTAGTTCTATTTCATACTTACTGACCGCCAGAGGCGGTGCTTTAGCACTGGATATCTTCTGTCTCGCGCATGCGTAGGTCGAATATTTATATCAACAAAGTCACGTGTGACCCCGTATGACACCGGAAGGTATAAGTTCCGGTGCTGTCAACGGGCTCAGTCCTTTTTCATCTTCTCGCTGCGTAGGTTACTACTTATGAGTAGAAGCCAAGCTAAGCTTACTGAAAATTGGGATTCTAGCTCATCGCTACCTGTAGCCTTGCGATCGTTTGATCGGAGCTGCGGGCTAGGAAAAACGCTCGCCCTCCAAAGGCTGCGACGAGCTGTCCGTCCTCCCAAGGGAGAGGACCGCGGTGTTCACCGCCCGGACCCCAGGAGCTCCGGACCGGTAAAGAGCGGACGTCAACGCTCTCGGCTGCTGATTGGTCGGAGAGAATCGTCACAATCTGCGCGCAAGTTAATCCATTTTTACAAACAGCATTTTTGTTAACAGAGGAGCTACAACAATGGCAAAGAAAAGCACACCATGGTCGGTCGAGGAAGTGACGACGTCCATTATATTGCAGATGATAAGGTCCAGCGGGTGCTCGACGGGACAACTCGCAATATCAAAGTCTTTCAGGAGGTCTCTACACAGACACTGGACTCTCCAACGGCGTTACTGGAGTCTGCATGGTACGTTTTTGCTAACGCTCTGTTATTTGCTTGAAAGCTTTGTGTCCCTGCTTTGTGTCCCTATCTGTTCTAAAGCTCACTTCTAACAAATAAGTCTATTTTATCCTTACATTTATGTTCGACAACCCATGATTTTATGGAGCCCCGAAGGCTAGCTAGGCAGATAGCATTAGCGAGAGCTATTGTTTGCTAACACCATATGTGCCATTGTTTACGTTCAGTTTGTCTTTTCTATAGTTGTTGTTGCTATTTATAGTATTGTGCTGCAGTAGTTTGTGGAATTTACAAGTCATGTTTCTGTTCTAGATGATTACATTGGGACTAGCGAGGAGGAACAGTTCCGAACAACGTCCTCTGCATCAACAGCACAAACCGAGGAGGAGGATCTGGCCCTGCAGGAACGGCAACTGGCCCAGCAGAATCAATGCCATGTCTTCTCTTATTGCTTGTTGATAAATAATTGCACCCACCAGCGATCACACAGAAAGATGGCATCATCTAGGCGTCCCTCTGCAGTCAGAAATATCATAAACACCATCGTCCACAAAGCACTGTACAGGGGTTTATGGATTTAAGAGAATACTTATCACAGTGAAACCTTTATCATCTGTTGCAATTAAAGCAAATAAGAGAATAAATACTTGGTTAAATAATACATTTGAACTCTTTAGCAGGACAACTCTGCATACTGTTTGAAATTGAGTTTGCTAGCTTGAGGTCCTCCTCTAAAACATAACATTACATAATGGTATTAAGAATACATGATAAATACATGTAGTAAAAATTACTCAATTGTAATACCCTCGTTGTGCTAGACTCAAACACATTGCTTATATATTTCAAAGAGAAGAGAACAAAAGAAAACACCTATACAAAGAGAGCGGTGCACAGCGCTTAATATTTACTTGCACTATATTTCTGTTGATCTGGGTTATTGTGTTGCACTGTTGGAGGAGCCTGTGACCTAAGATGTTCATTGTCATAACTACACTAGCTATGTTCGTATGACAAAATAAAAAACCTTGAACCTTGAGGCTGTGTCTTTCAGACAAACCATCATAATCATATTATTTTATGCTGTGGATACTTTAGCCTCCATCCATGTTAACAATTTTTTACACTTGCATTTATGAATATAGTTCTGTTGTGTTTTACACTTTTGTATTTATGTTTATAGTTTGCTTTGATATTTGCTTAATTTATTAGATTATTGTTATTATGGGGCAGTACTGGTGCTTGAAATTCAAATATTTACTAAATAGTCAATTCTGATAACATTTTTTTGGTTTAAATAATTTGACAAACACATGTATGTGAAAAAGAAAAGATGTATTTATGTTCAATACAATGAATATTTAGGTATTACATTATACATTCTAGGTATTCAGGTGCGCATCAGACCCAAGTAACATGTAATGTAATGTTGACTAACTTATAACGAGCAAAACATTCCGGTTTTTAACATATATTATACAATAATGTCGCTTTCTCACAATGTCCTCAGTATTTATTGCTTTTATCACTGAATAAACATGTATTACATTTTGCAAACATGAAAAAACACATCAGTTTTACACATTTTTAAACACCTTAATTCCTGAATGACAACTTCGCTGTTTTCTGTTCATAATGCCCTCTTTTGAATTCATGTAATGAACGTAGGTTTTCCTCAGGCATCCTGAAGTTCTCCACCCACTTTGTGTGTGAAAGATGGAACAATCACATTCCACCACTCGGTAGCGCGGTCGGTAACTTCTGAAATACACAAACAAAAGCATACATATTTTAATACGTAAAAGTGGTAGCTACAATTAATTAAATACTTGAAATACTTTGGTCGTATAGGGAGCGTGAGCCGAAACACATTGCTAGTTAGCGAACGTTAGCTTACCAAGTAGCATCGTAGTTAGTAGTGATTCGAGTCGTCCTGTAGTCTCTGCGGCGTAGGAGGACTGCCCGAACTCTCGCGTCAGCTTCTTCTATACGTCGCCTCTTTCGAAACAACTCTTGTCTATTTCTTGTGATAATAAACCACACAGCAAAAAACAAGCAAACGATCGCTTTCACATCTTCACATCCTCCATTGTTGTGTCGCATTGAAGATGACGTCACGGCAGTTTTAAGCAGCGTCGCTCCGCCTATACTGCGTTACTATAGATACTACCCCAGTTCCTAAACTGTAATGGAAACGCGCCATAAAGTGAGCTGGTCCTAACGAGGCCAATCGCGGCCCAGCCATACCGAGCGGGGCCGAGCGAGGCCGTATAGTGGAAACGCGGCATTAGCTGAGTGCTCCCGCTGAAAGCTAACTTTCTACTGCACTAGTGAAAGGAGCATCTCCGCCCTCCTCCTCACTACATACTTTTGGTTCTTTACCTGTACTATCATCCAGTTAGCTGAGTGCTCCTGCTGAAAGCTAACTTTCTACTGCACTAGTGAAGGGAGCGTCTCCGCCCCCCCTTTCACTGCATACATTGGTTCCTTGCCTGTTCTATCGTCCAGTTAGCTGAGTGTTTTCGTTCAAGCTAACTGTTACGGCGTTAGTGAAGGGAGCGTCTCCGCCCCCCCCCTCTCACTACATACAATTGTTTTCTTTACCTGTTCTATCGTCCAGTTAAGCTGAGTGTTTTCGTTCAAGTTAACTGTTACGGCGCGAGTGAAGGGAGCGTCTCCGCCCCCCTCTCACCGCATACATTGTTTCTTTACCTGTTCTATCGTCCAGTTAAGCTGAGTGGTTTCATTCAAGCTAACTGTTACGGCGCTAGTGAAGGGAGCGTCTCCGCCCCCCCTCTCACAGCTCACAATTAGTTCCTGTTCTATCCTCCAGTTAGCTGAGTACTCTCGCTCAAAGCTAACTTGCTACAGTGCTAGTGAGGGAGTGTCTTCGCTCCCCTCTCACGGCGCACAATTGGTTATTTTATTTAATCGTTTATTTGACAGGGACAATGCACTGTAATGAACACTTAAAACATTTAAAGGTGTCAAGCGTAACAGTGCCAGATTTAGCTTTGAGCTATTTTCCATTCCCTCACATAAAACATTAAGGAAATTACTTTTAACAAACAGGGTAAAAAATATATATATATATATATATATATATATATATATATATATACATGATATGCAAAGAGTGGCAACGACACATAAAGTGTTCCATCCTCCAGTTAACTGAGTGCTCTCGCTCAAAGTTAACTTGCTACAGCGCTAGTGAAGAGAGTGTCTTCACTCCCTTCTCACAGCTCACAATTAATTCCTGTTCTATCCTCCAGTTAGCTGAGTGCTCTCGCTCAAAGCTAACTTGCTACAGCGCTAGTGAAGAGAGTGTCTTCACTCCCCTCTCACAGCTCACAATTAATTCCTGTTCTATCCTCCAGTTAGCTGAGTGCTCTCGCTCAAAGCTAACTTGCTATAGTGCTAGTGAAGAGAGTGTCTTCGCTCCCCTTTTCACTGCACACAGTTGGTTCGTGTTCCATCCTCCAGTTAACTGAGTGCTCTCGCTCAAAGCTAACTTGCTACAGCGCTAGTGAAGAGAGTGAATCCGCTCCCCTCTCCCTGCACACAGTTGGATGCCCGTTCCAGCCTTCAGTTAGCAGAGTGCTCTCGCTTAGGCTAACTCGCTACGGCGCTAGTGGAGAGAGTATTCCGCTCTCCTCTCAAGGCATAAACCCATTAACTGACTTCATTTTTTCTCACTCCAGTTAGCAGAGTGCTCACGCTCAAGCTAACTACTATTGTGCTCACTCCCCTCCACGGCATATTGTTTCCTGGCCAGTTATTTACAGGCAGCTGAGTGCTCTAGCTATCGCTAGGTCTAACGGCTCTAACACCTGTATGGCTCCTCTTTAACCAGAGGATGGCCATGACCTTTGCCCCTCTTGTCTTGTCCTCGAGCATCTGAGGGAGGGCCTTTCGGAGGACCCGTGCATGAATTGCACCATCATGCCTCGTGCGGTAAGAGCTGCCGAGGTTGAACTACTGACTGAGGGTGGCCTTCCCCCCGCACAGTCGACTCCAGCCCAACCTACCCATCCTAGGCGTTGGGCCGCTGCGGGTGCACCGCCCAAGAAGAGGACTAAGCCTGATAGGCTGTCCTCCAGGGTGGACCTACTCACTACTGAGCTAGCCCAGATGAGGTCACTCCTCTTGGCTCTCCATTCCCGAAACAGCGCCTGCCAGTGCGTTCTTTAGGCGCACTCCGGCACCCGCCACCCGCACTGTTCCTCCCTCTTGTGAGTATCTGAGGGAGTTACATGCATGCTGGAGGGACACTAAGGCTCTTTACAGTCTTACGTCCGATGGCCGAGCCTTGGTAGCCATGCAGGATGTGGCAAGAGTTGGCCTTGACCACACGCCGGCTGTTGAGCCTACCATTGCTTCCCTCATAGTTTCCCCTGACGAAGCCCTGAGGTCGGAGGCCAGGTGCCCTCGACTCCAATGTCGGGTCACTGATGACCTGCTCACTAAGGCTTACGATGCAGCGGCGCGCATGGGCCGTGTAGGCACCTCATGCTCGCCCTCTCAGCTTCCCTGCAGCAGGATGCTCTTAGCGCTTCCTTAAATCAAGGGTACAAGCTTCAGTTCCGACGCTGGCCCCAGTCTTCAGCCGGGTCAAGATGACCACCATAAGCGACCCGGCAAAATAAATCGCCCTAAACCAGGAGCTGTCAGTCCTCCTTGCCAAGGGTGCAATCGAGCCTGCGGACCCCATCTCACAGCCCGGGCTTCTACGTGACCTACTTCCTTGTAAGGAAGAAAGGCGGTGGACTTCGCCCAATCCTCGATCTGAGGAGACTCAACAAGTTCCTAAGGATTTTACCTTTCCATGTGCTGAGCACAGCGGACGTTCTTCGTACCGTGGCCAGGGGGGAATGGTTCACGTCCGTCGACTTGAAGGACGCTTATTGTCATGTGCCTATTGGGCCTCATCACAGGCAGTTTCTTCGCTTTGCCTTCAGAGGTCGTCATTTCCAGTTCAGGGTGTTCCCATTTGGACTCTCCCTCTCTTGGACGACTGGTTAATCTGTGCACCATCCCGGTTACAGACGATCCAGGACACGGCTCTCCTTCTCTCTCATGTCGCCCGGCTAGGCCTCAAGGTGAACATGGAGAGGAGTTGTCGGAACCCCTCTCAGAGCCTAACCTTCATTGGGGTGGCTCTGGACACAGTCACTCAACCAGCAAAAACAGTGTTCTCGCCCCCACTCCTGGTAGACGTGATGCTTTATTCTAGCAGCAGCCGACTGGATAAACCGTCCTGCTAAAAACTTCTGTTTTTTTCCAGCTAGGTGAAGGCAGTGCTCTCGCTCCCGCTCCCTCTGCTGGTAACATGGGTATAGTTACATCCCTTTTGTGTTCGGCGAGTAGGAGCGTTGCTCTACTCTTTCCGTTCAGCAGGTAGCTGGTGAAGGCTGTGTTGTCGCACCCCGCTCCCGCCTACGCTGCATCTGGCATTCGTTATTAACTCAACCAGTGAGGGCGGTGTTCTCGCCCCCGCTCCTGATAGACGCGCTGCTTCATTCTAGCAGCAGCTGCCTGGCTAGGCTGTCCTGTTAAACTTCCTTGTTTAACCCAGCTAGGTGCGGGCCTGTCCATCTGCTGCACAGACTCTGCTGTGGGACGCCTTGGCGTCTCCCCAACAGGAAGGACTTCTTGTCTCAGTTGGAGGGTCGGATGTGGCACCCCGACCCCTGCCACCTCCAGCTGTGGGTCTGGCCACTGGGCCCGACCCACTGCTGAGCGACTGCATAGAGTCTGTCAGGAAGACTATTCTCAAATGCTAGGGACAACCTACTCGTAGGCAGTACGAAAACAGGTGGAAACTGTTTTTTGACTGGTGCCAAGGGCGAAATGAGGACCCAGCATATTGCTCGGTACCTACGACCCTTGAGTTCCTTCAGTCCCTCCTGGACGACGGCCGGTGTCCCGCTACCGTCAGGGTGTATGTGGCTGCTATATCAGCTCAACACGCAAGGGCTGACAACAGCACAGTGGGGAGCCATAGGCTGGTATCCCTCTTTTTAAAGGGGAGCTCTGAGGCTTCGCCCCCCGAATATCCCAAGGGCCCCTACATGGGACCTGCCCTTGGTGCTGGATGCCCTATGCTTGCCTCCTGTTGAAACTTTGTTACAGGCAGAACTGAAGTGGCTCTCAGCTAAGACTGCTTTCCCTCTTGCCATCACCTCAGCAAAACGTGTAAGCGAGCTTCAGGCCTTGTCTGTGAACAGCTCGTGTCTGAGGTGGAACTCAGATGGCTCGGGTGTCACCTTTGGCCGAACACAGCGTTCCTCCCTAAGGTGCTGGCACGCTCTCATTTTAATCGGCCTATCCAGCTGGCACGGTTTGACCCCCCATCAGGAGAGGGGGAAGAGAGGTCGAGACTCCTATGCCCGGTGCGGGCCCTTAGAGCTTATGTCCAGACTACCGCTGACATGCGTCAGTCTGAACAGCTCTTTCTGTGTTACGGTGGTCCTAGAAGGGGCTGTGCGCTCTCAGAACAGCGCTTGTCCCACTGGATCGTGGACGTCATTGCCCAGGCATACAAGGCGAATGACCGTCCCTTGCCACCTAGAGTAAAGTGCCACTCTACCAGGAGTGTCTCCACATCATGGGCGACCTGGGGAGGTGTGCCCCTGGAGGACATATGTGCTGCGGCCACATGGGCATCTCTGAGCACATTCGCCAGATATTACAGGGTGAATGTTGCCGCCCCTCACCCGCTGGGTGTGGTCCTCCTGCAGAGTCCGTCTAGGCCATCCTTATAGGTGAGTATTCAGACTTCCTCGTGACTCTGTTGATATAGGTCATCCAGTGCTAAAGCACCGCCTCTGGCGGTCAGTAAGTATGAAATAGAACGATAGTTACGTATGTAACTACGGTTCTATGAATACTGGATGACCGCCAGAGTTCTTGGTCACTCGGAATTTCGTGTTTCTGCGAGAAGATTCCATAGGACTGAGCCCGTTGACAGCACCGGAACTTATACCTTCCGGTGTCATACGGGGTCACACGTGACTTTGTTGATATAAATATTCGACCTACGCATGCGCGAGACAGAAGATATCCAGTGCTAAAGCACCGCCTCTGGCGGTCATCCAGTATTCATAGAACCGTAGTTACATACGTAACTATCGCTTGTTGTATGTTTATTTAATTCTCTTTGCTTTTTAATGACTGTTTCTAAATGCTATTTTAAATCCACTGTCTGCACTATTTCTTAATTCTCTTATTGTCTTTCATTTTAGTAACAGACTCCTGTGGGAGGATTCTCACCTGCTGAACTCTCTTCAGGTCCACAGAAACACTGCTGATCTCGTCCTCCTCAGTCCTGTGTCTGCCTGTCGTTATCTTTGCTTTTTACTGAACACTGACGGTTATTCCCGCCCTCACCTGCAGAGAAAAGGTTGGGTGTGTTTGGGGGGCGGGGTTTGAAGTGCAGCAGTACTTTTCCACTCAGGAGGAACTCGTAGACAGATAAACGTATAATATGAGAGTGAGGTCTATCATTATATCTGTTTTGGACTGCAAAGATTCACTTCAGAGTGACTGAGCCCCAGGCGCGCCGGATTCATTTTAGAAGTGGGGGGGTCAAAAAAGTGCGTGTGTATGGCCCAATCCCAAACCACGCCCTACACCCTACCCCTACACACTCCCCCTCCGTGACGGAGTGAACTCCGTGGAGTGACACATGAGGCTCCCTCCTGTCAGATGGAGGGAGTAGATACAGCAGCAAGCTTTGGGACAAACTCCCCTCTCTCTGGCAGAAACAGGAAATGCCGTAACTGTATCAACGGTATCAAATCAGCATCTCTTTGACACAACATGTAAATTAATAACTAAAATAAAACTCCAAACATCTTTAATTGTGTTACTTTTTTGTAAAGCTCTTTTAGTTTTAAACCTGATGTTTATAAGTTTCTTAGTTTTTGCAACAGTCTGTAAATATACACAACTTTATAATAAAATGCACACATTTACCTTTTTCTAGACTAAACACAGGTAGATCCTCAGTTAAAAACACATGAGGTTATCATGAGGTTGTTCACATCGCAGTTTATCAGTGGATGTTTGCTGGAAGCACAATAACTGCATGTTTTGCATTGCTTTTAAATGTCAGTTAATATAGTGGTGAGAGACTCCCGATACATTAGATTTATAAGTTCATTAATTGTCTCATGATGCATATTTCCCGGTGAGCATGAAGCTTTTCAGAGTGGGGTTTTTCTCAGCTACGAGTTCTTTTGGAAATTGCTCTCCTTATCTGCAAGCCCCCTGATTGCTAAACCCTGTCGGGTTAGAAACTGCAGACAGCGCAGTTGCACCATCATTCCATCTCTTCTTTTTTCCTGCTCAATAAGCTGTTGTTTGACAAGCTGTATGTTGACTGGTGTTTGACTGAAGAAAGCGCACTTTTTTAAAATACACTCTCTGTGGAAATGAGACTTTTCGTGGCTGTCCAGGAGGCTTGGGCACTTTTTCCAGTTATTAACTCCGATATTAACAAAGCTATCATCTCCACATTTGGAGAAAGTTACAAGCCGTTTGACAGCAAATCTGCATATTTCCCAGAAGGCCCGTTTAGTGGTTTTGCAAAGAATTAACCACTCTCTGTTTTTGTACCATTCTGCGTTGAAGTACCTTTCTCTTTGCCCAAATAATCTAGCGGTCAGTTAGCTGCAGCTTTACCCGTCTCAATGTCCCGACAACAAACCTCCATGCAGTCGGAACCAGCCTGTTTCGATTCAACGACGGCGGTGGCGGCGGTTTTGACAGTCTCTGCGGCCGCAGAGCTGCTGCTTTTGGGTTCATCTGGCTTCGCTGTTTCTATGATTGATGAAGGTCCAGGCTCCGGAGACGTGGATGTCAGGGATGTGACCTTCCAGTTGTTAATTTAAGTTTAGATTGACTGTATTTAGTTTTCTTCTGCGCTGGTTCTTCTGACGTGTTTGCAAGTGTATATATTTTCTATCTAGGTTAACGGCTGACACACACAGAACAACGTGACAAATAAAGTAAACAACGTAACGAATAAACAAATCTAAGCTTTTTTATTGGTTGTAATTTACATGGATACATTTGAATGGTGTGACAATGTCCTATTTGATTGGGTTAAAATGTACATATTCTTCCTGTTATGTCTGCCTGCTTTATTTTACCTAATGCAAACCTGCTCCATCGAAATCAGTCGCATTGACCCGAAGACACATTTTGAGTTGTATACACTGTTGGAAAGAGGAGATTCATAGCTTTCTAATTATATCAGGATTGTTGTTGTAGGCTACTCCAAATATTAAGCAAAATATGTCACATTATATAATGACTGTTACAGAGTCATCATTTTGAGAAAAAGGCCTTTAAAGTTTCCTCTTCTCTGGATCGATCTGATTGATTATTAGCGGAGCAAATGATCAAAATAGTATGAAGGGAAGATAGGGGAAGCCCGCGAGTGTGTGTGTGTGTATACGTGTGTGTTTGTGTATTTTTGCGTTTGTGTGTATTGTGTTTGTTTCCTGGGGAAAACACTCACGAGAAACAGCGGCTGTTATGCCTGCAGTGACGTAAAGTTACTCCGTTGCTTGTAATTATGCCGTTACAAGCTTCAAAGTTGTATTTATCATCTGAATTTGCCAAAACAAGTTTAATATTCTGAAAGCCAAGACTTTGTTTATTTGAAATCAGATAAAAACAAACTGTAACGGACCCTGCCGTGTTATCTATGATTACTATACGCCTTACATTCATAATTTCAGCAGAGGGAGGGAAAGCGGCGCTGTGGAACAGCAGAGTGGCGAGTGAGAGCTTTACAAGCTTAAAAAATGCCTGTAGCTAATGAGATTGAATATAACAATCAAACATAACAAAATATACACAGCTATATCAGATCGCGTTTTAGATGCGACTTTAGAGTAGAGGGGAATTATTGAAACGGGATTTGTACAGTGTTCCACGGCATCCGCCGCTGCGAAAATGTGGGGCAGGGCTGAAAAGTGGGGGGGGCCAATGGCCCCCTGGCCCCCCCGCTTCCGGCGCCCTTGCTGAGCCCCGTCAGCGTGAGAGGGGGTGTAGTTCTGCTAGCTGTCCACTAGATTCTGCGTGTTATTTGAAATCCATTCCAGGTGACGACCTCAAGAAGCTGACTGAGAGAAGCCCAGAGAGAGCAAAGCTGTCATCAAGGCAACAGGGGCTACTTTGAAGAATCTAAAATAAAAATCATATTCTGGATTTTTTTACACTTTTTTGTTGACTAGATAATTCCATATATGTTCTTTCATAGTTTTGATGTCTTCAGTATTAATCTACAAAGTAGAACAACATTAAAATAAACAAAAACCATTGAATGAGAAGGTGTGTGTCCAAACCTTTGACTGGTACTGTATGTGAAAAAGTAAGTATTTTTTACAGTGTGTTAATGTTACAGCCTTATCAAAACAGGACTTTCTGTTGAAACAAAGTATTTTTTACAGTGTGCTTGGATGTTAATCCGGGTCCTCTCGGTCTGCTAGTGGCGGGAAACAGTCGATCCCTCAGTAGCTTCATTAACTTCATTAGCTTCTGCTCTGAGTTGAAACACTTTGAAAATAGCTTCACCCAGAACCAAACACTTATGCTTAAACCTTTAATATAGCTCCGCCTGATTCAACAACTGATCTGAATGTAAGTTGTGTCCGTTTGTTAATTATATTTAACCAACAGAGGCTACATCCGTTAGCGTTGACAGCTAAACTAGCATTAGCTAACAGTTAGCATTAGCCGCTACTAGCAGGAATCCATTGTTCCTGATTAGGTTTGGTTAACTAAAAACAGGACTGAAGAATGGCAACCGGGAGAAGACAGATGAAGAAGAAACACCCAGAAGATAAACTGGATAACAAAGTGTTTGATTTTACTGAGGAGGAAAAGAAGGGCCTGAGCGGCTCAGAGGATGATGCCAGGGAAGGTAAGATGTTACTAGGTACATTTAATACATGATGTTACTGTACAAGTACTATGCTCAGGTATTTCACCAGAGGTGGTAGAAGTACTCAGATACAGTACTTCAGTAAAAGTAGAAGTACTTAGAGCTTGTACTTGAGTAAAAGTAGAAGTACTTAGATCTTGTACTTGAGTAACAGTAGAAGTACTCAGATAAAGTACTTCAGTAAAAGTAGAAGTACTCAGAACTTGTACTTGAGCAAAAGTAGAAGTACTTAGATCTTGTCCTTGAGTAAAAGTAGAAGTATTCAGATCTGGTACTTTAGTAAAAGTAGAAGTACTCAGATCTTGTACTTCAGTTAAAGTAGAAGTACTCAGATCTAGTACTTCAGTTAAAGTAGAAGTACTCAGATCTGGTACTTTAGTAAAAGTAGAAGTACTCAGATCTTGTACTTGAGTAAAAGTAGAGGTACTCAGATCTAGTACTTCAGTTAAAGTAGAAGTACTCAGATCTGGTACTTTAGTAAAAGTAGAAGTACTCAGATCTTGTACTTGAGTAAAAGTAGAGGTACTCAGATCTTGCACCTCAGTAAAAGTAGAAGTACCAGAGTGTAGGAATACTCTGTTAGAGTAAAAGTCCTGCATTCAAAATGTTCCTCAAGTAAAAGTATAAAAGTATTCTCATCAAAATATAGTGAAAGTAGCGACAGTAAAAGTAGTCATTGTGCAGATTGGTCCATTTCAGAATAATATCTATGATATGTTTTATAATGATTGATCATGAAAGTGTTCTCAAAGCTGGTAAAGGTGCAGCTAGTTTGAATGACTTTGTATACTGCAGGGTAGCTTGTGGATTTACTCCAGGTGGAACTAAAGTCTGATTTAACACTTGATTATATTTCACATCATTCATCCAGATCTGTGAAGTAACTACAGGTATTAAATACATGTAGTGGAGTAAAAGTACACCATTTACCTCTGAACTGTAGTGGAGTAGAAGTACACAGTAGAATAACATTGAAATACTCAAGTAAAGTACCTCAAATTGTACTTCAGTACAGTACTTGGGAATGTTTCCTAGCTAAATGATTATCCTATTATATACAGTATATTAAACTGAATAAGCAGTACTTTTACTTTTGATATTTTAAGTGCATGCTTACTTTGCCTTTGAATGCAGGACTTGTACTGCGTAGTGTCTAAAGTAAAGTATCTGGGTACTTCTCCCACCACGGCTCAGGTTTGCTCCTGACGCCGTCTAGCTTTTTGAAATGACATGAAGTCGTTTTTATGTCGCAGATGAAACTCCAGTTGTGGACAAGTTGGCCAAGAAGAGACCAGCAGAGGACTTTGATGAGGAGGGGGCCACAACTGCTGTGGGGTAAACACTGTATTATAACTGCCTCACTTATTACATATGTCCGTAAACACTGTGATGTGGTATTAGTTAACCAAGTCATATTTCTCTTTCCACACTTTCAGAAACGAGATTCATAACATGTTGGAGAAATTCGGAGGTAAGCGGCGTTGTGCAGGTGTGTGAGTCTTTACTGTGGTTCAGGTAGTAATGTCAGGGGAAGCTCGGCAATGAAAGTTTAATCCTGTTTACTTACTATTTCACAAATGAACCACTGATTTCTACCACAAGTTACCCTCTCTCTCTCTCGCTTCATCCTCAGAGGAGAAAGAGGTTCTGCTTACAGTCTCTTCTCTCAAATTATTAATTTCTTTGGACGCCCTCGGCTCGAGTTCAGGGCGTTCCGAGCTGAATAATGGCGTCAAATGACGGCAAGGCGCCCCCCTGGTGGAAACGCTGCTCTGAAAACAGTCTACTAGTCCTACCCATAAATTATCTTAGACATTATCTACTTTATTTAAACAGCACATTTAAAAACAGTTAACCAAAGTGCTGTACGTCAATAAATATATAAAAAGCAGCATAAATACATTTATACAAAACAGAAAGGACACAAAACAAACGTAAAACACGAGACAATAAACCCCTACTTAAAGCCACAGACTGAAAACTCTCATACATGAAGTAAAAACAAGAAAATAAAACCCCCAATTTAAAAGCACAGACCGACCGGTCTTATACGACTCTGCAAACGCACAGGAGAACAAGAGGGTCTTTAAACGAGATGTAAAAACAGGGGGCAAGTCTGATCGGGGGGCAAATCGTTCCACAGCCTAAACATTCCCACCATTAACCCATAAACCCACCTGTCCTTAACCAAATCCACCTTTCACCCCACATGCTGCCCTCCTGGACGTCTCTGCTAAACACACATGAGACCAAGCATACAGTTTAACGAGTAAGAGGCAGTCAGAGTATAAGACATAATATATATCTATGATTATTAGGGCTGGGAATCTCCAGGCTCCCCACGATACGATACTATCACGATACTTAAGCCACGATACGATAGTATCACGATACTTAAGCCACGATACGATAGTATCACGATACTTAAGCCACGATACGATACTATCATGATACTTAAGCCACGATACGATAGTATTGCGATTCTACGATATGCTAAGTATTGCCATACGATATATTGCGATATTGCAAATCACATGGCTCATATCCACGTCCGTCTTCCCTTCCTGGTTAAAACATGTATTTGCAATATGAAGAGTTTATGTGAATCACCCAATGTGTGTTCTTTGAACCTGAAAAGGAGTTGTTTTTGTTGCGTCCGTGTATCGATGCAATATCCCCACGCAAGGTATCGCGATACTATGCTGTATCGATTGTTCCCCCCACCCCTAATGATTATAAATGATGATTTGATCATGTGACAGCTCAACCCTCCTTGGTGTGAGGAAAACATACGCAGTGTTGTTGTTGTGCTTGCAGCTGACATCAGCAAGGTGATGCAGGCCAAGAAGAAACGTCTGGAGAGTCTGACCAAGAACTACATGAAGGGGAGTCAGCACAAACTGGAGACCCTGTGGAACAGCTACAGCTCCCAGAGGTCAGACACAATGCAACACATTACAATACAATACAATAGGTCAGACACACAACTAACATAGAAATTCAACTTAACAACCTGCGCTGCAAGTAACATGTTGTTCTATTTTATTGGACCTTTTATTCGACATCTTCATTTTATTTATGTTTTTTTGCACATTCTTAATTCTTATGTTTATACTTAAGCAATAGCTCACAACAGGCCGTGGTATATGCTCATTATATCACAGCTAGGGGGCGTGGTTCAACCCCCTTAGCTGTGATATAATGAGCATATACCACGGCCTGAAGTGAGCTATTGCTTTTATAAAACGGTTACCAAGTGTGGCAATATGAAAGAAAAATACACACTCTAATTTAAATAGTTTTTATTAGTAAAAAATGATGTTTTGCTCACATTATTTTTGTGTCATTATTGTATGATCAGTATGACAGATGAACATATCCTGGCCTCGTCAAAGTTATGCTTTTGGTTAAAATAACTGCTGCTACTTCCTGTTGACTGACCACGTCCTTTTCCAGCAACTCTGGCCCCGCCCCCGGGTCTTCTGGTCTGCTTTCCGTCCCCAGAACCAGAACTAAACCTGGAGAAGTTCAGTTATTATGCTCCAAACATCTGGAACAAACTCCCAGAAACCTGCAGGTCTTTTTAAATCCAGGCTGAAGACTTTCACTTTAATTGAACTATTCATATCTCACACTGCACTGTAACTGTTATTCATGTATTTATACCTGTGTAGTTCTATATTAGCTTGTTGTATGTTTATTTAATTCTCTTTGCTTTTTAATTACTGTTTTTAAATGCTATTTTATAATGTGTTTCCACTGCACTATTTCTTAATGCTCTTAATGTCTTTCATTGTAGTAACAGACTCCTGTGGGAGGGTCCTCACCTGCTGAACTCTCTTCAGGTCCACAGAAACACGGCTGATCTCATCCTCCTCAGTCCTGGTTCTGTCTGCTATTCCCTTATATCTCCTTTTATTCAACAGTTTGAACACCAACTGTCACATGTGACTCACGTGAAAGAGGAACTCTACTTTACTTCTGCTCTGAGTTTAGGAAATGGGGAAGAGGGGGGGGGGGGGGGGGGGGGGGGGGGTTGAAGTGCTGCATCAACTCAGGAGGAACTTGTACACAAAGAGAAACGTATAATATGAGAGTGAGGTCTATGTCTTTAGCACTGACTATCATTATGTCACTGTCATCACTGTTGACCATCGCATCATGTGTCGGCGACTCCAGGAGGTGGGAATCGCTGGCAAGGCTCTGGACTTTTTCCACTCGTACCTCACAGGAAGACAGGAATATGTCCGTCTTGGAAAAAGCACCTCCGACACACACTGTGTCACCTCTGGTGTACCCCAAGGGTCAGTCCTTGGGCCACTGCTCTTTTTAATTTACATGTTGCCCCTGGGACAAATACTGAGGAGCCATAACATCAGCTTCCACACATATGCTGATGACACACAGATTTATTTCCAAACTGCCCCGGATAAACATCTGGCACTTTCAAATGTCTCAAGATGCCTGGAACACATACACCACTGGATGAGCAGCAACTCCCTCCAACTAAATAGCAGCAAATCAGAGGCCATGCTGATTGGAACACCACATCAAACACAAAAAACTGATATCCCTCATATCAGCATCAATGGCCACTCCATTCCCCTCTCCCCACTTGTAACGAGCCTAGGTGTGAAACTGGACTCATCCCTTTCATTCCAAGCACACATAAAGACGGTCTGCCAAGCCTCATACTACCACCTAAGAAACATCTCCAAAATGCGACACTCCCTCACCAAACCGGATGCAGAAAAACTGCTCCATGCCTTCATCACCTCCCGCATTGATTACTGCAATTCTCTGCTTGCAGGCATTCCAGCAAAAACCACTCAGAGACTGCAATATATACAAAACTGTGCCGCCCGGATACTCACAAAAACACGCAAATCAGAGCACATCACTCCCATCCTTCACTCACTCCACTGGCTCCCTGTAACACACCGGATCAACTACAAAGTCCTCATAATGGTCTTCAACGCCATCAACCACACTGGCCCCACCTACCTACAGGACCTGCTAACCAGAAAACAGTCACATACCTCACGCACACTCAGGTCAGACAGCTCCAATCTCCTGGCTGTCCCGCGGACAAAACTGGTCACCATGGGAAACCGTGCTTTCTCCTCCCTGGGTCCACGTCTGTGGAATCAGCTTCCAGAGAACATACGGACCTCAGCATCACTCTCAGTTTTTAGGAAATGCCTCAAGACCCACCTGTTCCACACCGCATTTTACTGACTGTCCTTTACTTTATTTATTTTGAAACCTTCTATGCTCTTAACCTTTTATTTTTATATTGCCATATTTTATCCAATATGCTCCTTTAGATAACTTTTTACTTATTGTTCCTTATAGCCTTGTGAAGCACCTTGAGATGACGTTGTTTTTAAAGTGTGCTATATAAATCAAATGCATTATTATTATTATTATGTCTGTTTTGTTCGCCCACATGCCTAGTGTCTCTACTTTAAAGAGTCCTCTCCTGCTGATGTTCAGGTGTATATCAGTATGTAGTGTCTCTACTTTAAAGAGTCCTCTCCTGCTGATGTTCAGGTGTATATTAGTATGTAGTGTCTCTACTTTAAAGAGTCCTCTCCTGCTGATGTTCAGGTGTATATCAGTACGTAGTGTCTCTACTTTAAAGAGTCCTCTCCTGATGATGTTCAGGTGTATTTCAGTATGTAGTGTCTCTACTTTAAAGAGTCCTCTCCTGCTGATGTTCAGGTGTATATCAGTACGTAGTGTCTCTACTTTAAAGAGTCCTCTCCTGATGATGTTCAGGTGTATATCAGTATGTAGTGTCTCTACTTTAAAGAGTCCTCTCCTGCTGATGTTCAGGTGTATATCAGTATGTAGTGTCTCTACTTTAAAGAGTCCTCTCCTGCTGATGTTCAGGTGTATATCAGTACGTAGTGTCTCTACTTTAAAGAGTCCTCTCCTGCTGATGTTCAGGTGTATATCAGTATGTAGTGTGTCTACTTTAAAGTGGACCTATCATGCTATATTTGAATAATATAGTGTAGGACCATACCTATATAAGGCATATTTATACTTTTTTTTTTTCAAAATACCAAACAGATCATGCATTTTAGCCATGCCTCATTTTGCTCAATTTGACAATTTATAGCTCTGGGCAGATTCAGTGAGAACAGCACCACCTACAGGCCTGGCATATGTACTACAGCGTCTCCAGCGCTTTCGAACGGCAATGGCCGTGGCTGTCTCCTCCTGATTGGTGGAGTTGGCCCAATAGCCGTAGCGCCACCGTCCTGACGTCAGGACAGTGTTCAAATCTGGATCAGTTTTTATCAGATCCGTTGCAGCCCCTTTTTTAGAGATTTGGGTATGGAGGAAAATAGAGAGGGTTGTGTTTTCTGACACTTGGTGAGTTCCCTGGAACACCGGGGACACATATTCATGTAGAAAAGACGTACAAAAGTGCATTTAGCATGATAGGTCCCCTTTAAGTTACTTGGTTCACTGCTCGACCTACAGGTTTAAACATATACGTAGTCGAGTTAAAAGTAAACTACTACTACTGTAGTAAAGTAAAAGTATAAGGTAAAGGGAAATACTCAAGTGAAGTACAAGTACCTCAACATTGTATTTAAGTACATACTTGGGTGATTTACACATCTGTGGGGGAAACTTCTGAAGGAGATAGGACTCAGAGAGACACGAGGAGAGCTGGAGCTTTGATGGAGACAGGACTCAGAGAGACACGAGGAGAGCTGGAGCTTTGATGGAGTCAGGACTCAGAGAGACACGAGGAGGGCTGGAGCTTTGATGGAGTCAGGACTCAGAGAGACACGAGGAGAGCTGGAGCTTTGATGGAGTCAGGACTCAGAGAGAGACACGAGGAGAGCTGGAGCTTTAATGGAGTCAGGACTCAGAGAGACACGAGGAGGGCTGGAGCTTTGATGGAGTCAGGACTCAGAGAGACACGAGGAGAGCTGGAGCTTTGATGGAGTCAGGACTCAGAGAGACACGAGGAGAGATGGAGCTTTGATGGAGTCAGGACTCAGAGAGACACGAGGAGAGCTGCAGCTTTGATGGAGTCAGGACTCAGAGAGACACGAGGAGAGCTGGAGCTTTGATGGAGTCAGGACTCAGAGAGACACGAGGAGAGCTGGAGCTTTGATGGAGTCAGGACTCAGAGAGACACGAGGAGAGCTGGAGCTTTGATGGAGTCAGGACTCAGAGAGACTCAAGGAGAGATGGAGCTTTGATGGAGTCAGGACTCAGAGAGACACGAGGAGAGCTGGAGCTTTGATGGAGTCAGGACTCAAAGAGACTCGAGGAGAGATGGAGCTTTGATAGAGTCAGGACTCAGAGAGAGACACGAGGAGAGCTGGAGCTTTGATGGAGTCAGGACTTAGAGAGAGACACGAGGAGAGCTGGAGCTTTGATGGAGTCAGGACTCAGAGAGAGACATGAGGAGAGCTGGAGCTTTGATGGAGTCAGGACTCAAAGAGACTCGAGGAGAGATGGAGCTTTGATAGAGTCAGGACTCAGAGAGACACGAGGAGAGCTGGAGCTTTGATGGAGTCAGGACTCAGAGAGAGACACGAGGAGAGCTGGAGCTTTGATGGAGTCAGGACTCAGAGAGACACGAGGAGAGCTGGAGCTTTGATGGAGTCAGGACTCAGAGAGACACGAGGAGAGATGGAGCTTTGATGGAGTCAGGACTCAGAGAGACACGAGGAGAGCTGGAGCTTTGATGGAGTCAGGACTCAGAGAGAGACACGAGGAGAGCTGGAGCTTTAATGGAGTCAGGACTCAGAGAGACACGAGGAGAGCTGGAGCTTTGATGGAGTCAGGACTCAGAGAGATACGAGGAGAGCTGGAGCTTTGATGGAGTCAGGACTCAGAGAGACTCGAGGAGAGCTGGAGCTTTGATGGAGTCAGGACTCAGAGAGACACGAGGAGAGCTGGAGCTTTGATGGAGTCAGGACTCAGAGAGAGACACGAGGAGAGCTGGAGCTTTGATGGAGTCAGGACTCAGAGAGACACGAGGAGAGCTGGAGCTTTGATGGAGTCAGGACTCAGAGAGACACGAGGAGAGATGGAGCTTTGATGGAGTCAGGACTCAGAGAGACACGAGGAGAGATGGAGCTTTGATGGAGTCAGGACTCAGAGAGACACGAGGAGAGCTGGAGCTTTGATGGAGTCAGGACTCAGATGCCCCTTTCACACCGGCGCTTTTCCAGCTCCTGCTGGGAGCTAGAGCCTGAAAAGCGCCGGTTTTTCCTGTTCACACCGCAGCGGCGGCGCGTCATAGCTCCGGAATGCGGTTCACTTCCAGCTCCAAAAAGTTGTCGGTCCAGAGGCAAGAGCTTTGGAGCTATGACGCGGCGTCGCTTACGTCGAGGCGTGCAGGAAACCTTACTTTGACCATCCGTTCGCTGTTATTGATCATTGTGGAGAGCAGGCAGACGTTTTGTTTGTTGAGCAGGCAGACGTTTTGTTTGTTAATATAGCAGCTATCGGATGGAATTAATACATGGGCTGTACAGGTTGTCATGTCCGACTATCACAAGTAGAATCATAATGAAAAATACGTCGGTAAAATGTGCCTGGAGAAAACGGCTTGGCAAGTAGTCAGTTTAGCTTCGGTTGCTATGCTAACATCACCCATGTTATACCAGAGAAACTTTCATAACAGCGTTGTGATGCCAAACAGCGTCAATTCAGACTGACACACATTCACTTAAGGGGAACTGGGGATATGTATCAGCTGCTTGTGTGACAGTGAATACTTTAGAGCCGTGTGAGCTAACGGGAGAATAAACTCCCGTTGAAGAGCAGCCAGCACTGTAGCGGTCGGTAAATGCCGCTGAAACACATTAATAAACAATGAACCACGGCACTCTGGAGAAAAGTATAAGGTTGGAGAAGTCGTTATTTAATTTAATCTGGCTTCGTATGATTAAAAGCAACACGATCGTCGACCCGACGCAGTCCCTGGCCCGTTGTTGTTGTGGGAGAAAATCTCTCGGCAGCTCTGGGCGGTGTGAACAGAGCGGGAGCTGAAAAGGGAAACCGGAGCTGAACCAGAAAAGCTCTCGCTAGGAGCTAGAAAGGGAAAAGCGCTGGTGTGAAAGCCGCAAGAGAGACACGAGGAGAGATGGAGCTTTGATGGAGTCAGGACTCAGATAGACACGAGGAGAGCTGGAGCTTTGATGGCAAACACTGACGGTTTATTTGGAGCTTCGGTCGGAGAATTCACAAGAGATGTCACGGGCCACGGTCTGACCACACGGTTGAGATGCCACATACATTCTGAAGACCCCTCCTGTAGCTCCAGGTTTGAACTCAGAGTGTAATAATCAACATTCTTCAATAGATAGACTAAACAGCTGAGGACACTGAATCACATTTGTTGTGTGTGTGTGTGTGACGTGTGTGTGAGTGAGAGCATACATTAGAACAGAAAGAGACATTCAAATGGAGAAATAAGAACAAATGTGCAACACAACGAACATCAACATATTCTAAAATAAATTCTAAACAATACAATTTAAAACTACAAAAAAAGTCTTTATTTTATTTAACGCTTCCTCTCCTGAGGTCACCTCCCTTTGTAGCCCCGCCCACCTCCCTCTCTAGCCCCGCCCCTCCCTGCAGCTGATTGGCTGTCAGCACAGGCTCAGCAGGACAGACCTGTTTCTCCTGAGGTAAGTGAACGCCTCACACACACCTATATTCCCCAGGTGTGTGTGTGTGTGTGTGTGTGTGTGTGTGAGAGTGTGTGTGTGTGTGTGTGTGCGTGTGTGTGTGTGTGTGTGTCTCTGTGTGTGTGTGTGTGTGTGTGTGTGTGTGTGTCTGTGTGTGTGTGTGTGTGTGTGTGTCTGTGTGTGTGTGTGTGTCTGTGTGTGTGTGTGTCTGTGTGTGTGTGTGTGTGTGTGTGCGTGTGTGTGTGTGTGTGTCTGTGTGTGTGTGTGTGTGTGTGTGTGTGTATACAATAAGGGGCACACTCTGGACTTAATTATCTCAAAGGGTCTGAATATCTCAAAGGTTGTGGTGACTGATGTTGCACTCTCTGATCATTCCTGTGTTTTCTTTGAGAGCTCTATTTCTGTTCACAAAAATGTTCAGAAAGAGGTAACCACAAAGCGATATTTAACTGAAAATACTAGGGAAATGTTTACTCATAATTTCTCATCCACACTTGCCCCTGCTAACATCTCAGTAAATGAGCTAGTAGATCATTTTAATTCAAAAATTAAAAATGTTATAGATACCATTGCTCCAACGAAGGTAAAGGAAGTGATTAGCAAGAAAATATCTCCATGGAGAAAGGCCATGACCGTGAGAACAGAAAAAAGAGAGTGTCGAAAAGCTGAACGTAGGTGGCGAAAAACAAATCTCCAGGTTCACTTTGAAATCTATAAAGAGAGACTTGGCCTTTATAATTTGGAATTGAAAAACGCACGACAGTCTTTCTTCTCTGACATCATTACCAAAAACAAAAACAGCGCACGTGCCTTGTTTGCTACCGTCGACAGACTAACTAACCCCCCAGTGTCAGTAGCCTCTGAATTTCTATCCACCAGGGCGTGCAATGATTTTGCCTCCTTCTTCACTGACAAAATTCAGAAAATTAGACAAGCAGTCAGTGCCTCTACATCAGGTACAGCAAATGTTTTGTCCCTATGTCCACCTAATATCAATTCAAACACCATGACACAATTCCATCAGATTAATGGTAAAAACTTAGAGGACATTATTCAACTTCTGAAATCCTCCTCCTGCTGCCTTGATATTATTCCAACAGGATTTTTCAAAGATGTTTTTCCTTGCATGGCCTCAGATCTACTTCATATAGTAAACACATCTCTTCACTCAGGTATTTTTCCAGAGGCCCTGAAAACTGCAGTCATTAAACCGCTCTTAAAAAAGAATAATCTAGATGCCTCAGTAATGAACAATTACAGGCCAATATCAAACCTGCCATTTCTAGGTAAAATCATTGAAAAAGTAGTATTTCAACAGTTGAGTAACTTCTTGCATTTAAATAACTGTTTGGATGTGTTCCAGTCAGGATTTCGTCCAAACCACAGCACTGAGACTGCTCTTGTAAAGGTCTTCAATGACATCCACTTAAACACAGACAGTGGCAGAACTTCAGTGTTAGTATTATTAGATCTCAGTGCTGCATTTGACACTGTTGACCACAACATATTACTAGACCGACTAGAAAACTGGGTGGGACTTTCGGCAACAGTTCTAAATTGGTTTGAGTCCTACTTAAAGGACAGAAAAAACTTTGTTTCTATAGGTAAATACACATCTGAGTTGACAAATATGACATGTGGGGTACCTCAAGGCTCCATCTTGGGGCCTCTTCTCTTTAACATCTACATGCTACCACTGGCTCAGATAATGAAAAACAACAAAATAAGTTACCATAGCTATGCGGATGACACACAAATTTACGTAACAATTTCACCAGGAGATTATGCTCCAATTCAAACACTGAGTAAGTGCATTGAACAAATCAATGACTGGATGTGTCAGAACTTTCTCCAATTAAACAAAGATAAAACTGAGGTAATGGTTTTTGGAGCCAAGGCAGAACGTATAAAAGTTAGCGCTGAGTTTCAGTCTGCAATGTTCAAAACAACAGATAAAGCCAGAAATCTAGGTGTAGTCATGGACTCTGACCTGAGTTTCAACAGTCACATTAAAACAGTTACTAAATCAGCCTACTATCACCTAAAGAACATATCTAGGATTAAAGGACTAATGTCACAGCAGGATTTGGAAAAACTTGTCCATGCTTTTATCTTCAGTAGACTCGACTACTGCAATGGTGTCTTTACAGGCCTCACTAAAAAATCTATTAGAAAGCTGCAGCTAATTCAGAACGCCGCTGCTCGAGTCCTCACTAACACTAAGAAAGTGGATCACATCACTCCTGTTCTGAAGTCTTTACACTGGCTTCCTGTGTGTCAAAGAATAGATTTCAAAATATTGTTGCTGGTTTATAAAGCTTTGAATGGTTTAGGCCCAAAATACATGTCTGACCTACTGCTAAATTATGAACCATCCAGAACCCTCAGGTCTTCAGGGACTGGTCAGCTTTCTGTCCCCAGAGTCAGAACTAAACATGGAGAAGCAGCGTTCAGTTATTATGCTCCAAATATCTGGAACAAACTCCCAGAAACCTGCAGGTCCACTGCAACTCTTACTACTTTTAAATCCAGGCTGAAGACTTTTCTTTTTGCCGCTGCTTTTAATTGAACTATTCACATCTTAAACTGCACTGTAACTTTTAACTTTTATCCATGTATTTTTTCTTTTAATGTTTATTTTATTATCTTTCCTTTTTAATTAATGACTGATTTTAAATGCCATTTTTAAAATGTCTTCCATTTTTGTAAAGCACTTTGAATTACCTTGTGTTGAAAGGTGCTATATAAATAAACTTGCCTTGCCTTGCCTTGCCTTGTGTGTGTGTGTGTGTGTGTGTGTGTGTGTGTGTGTGTGTATGTGTGTGTGTGTGTGTGTGTGTGTGTGTGTGTGTGTGTGTGTGTGTGTGTGTGTGTGTGTGTGTGTGTGTGTGTGTGTCTGTGTGTGTGTGTGTGTGTGTGTGTGTGTGTGTGTATGTTACTTCCTCCTTGGTCATTCACTCACCTGGTTGTTCCTGTTTTGACTCTAAACTGGTTTTTCAGTGAAATCCTTCCTTTCACATTTAAATTCATATTAAAGTGTGTGTTATAACCAGAAATACATAAATATGAAAATAGCCTTTTTTTCATTCCATGTTGGAATAAATATGACGTAACAAGTCCTTCCTTCTACCCGGGAATATGTTCTCTATGTAAATGATTGATTATGAATGAATCAGTGTTAACTCTTAAAGCTGTGACTGTGATCCTCCAGCTCTGTGTGCGCAGGGCGAGGCTCAGAGCACAGAGAGAACCCACAGAACAAAGAGTGACATCAAACCAACAGCATTTGATCACCTGCTGTATTTACCTGCAGACAACACGGGCTCACACTGGAAACCTTTAAGAGACCGGATGTAGAAACACTGCTCTGCATGTACACTCTAACCACTGTGTGTGTTTGAGTGCATACTTTCACCTGCACACACACACACATACACACACACACATACACACACACACGCACGCACGCACGCACGCACGCACGCACGCACATGTAAATATATTTAACAATCATAACTCGTTTACAACTGATCAGTGTTTCACCTGTTAGTGGCATATTTATCTGATTTCCCCTGATTTCACTTAAAATTAAGTGTGTGTGTGTGTGTGTGTGTGTGTGTGTGTGTGTGTGTGTGTGTGTGTGTGTGTTTGTCTGTCTTTCTGTCTGTCTGTATGTCTGTCTGTCTGTCTGTCTGTCTGTCTGGGAGGCTGTGGCGCAGTGGACTAGTGCGTTGGTGTTGGGATCAGGGGTCACAGGTTCAAACCCCACTGCAGTCATCATATCGTTGTGTCCCTGAGACACTTCTCCCCAAAGTGCTCCTCTGGGGATTGTCCACAGTATTGAGTATGTTAGTCTCTTTGGAAAAAAGCATCTAACAAGTAACAGTGTGTGTGTGTGTGTGTGTCAGGGTGGTTTCTGTGGTGTCTGCTGCTGGTTCCGGTCGTCTTGCTCCTCACTCTCTCCCTGCAGGAGTACAGCAGCTCAGTGCAGGATATCAAAGGTTCACTTTC